>NW_024376276.1:0-52500 GCF_016808335.1 Panicum virgatum
AAGGCAATGGTAATTCAAGAACGCAGCAAGAAAATTTAGTAGACAATCTTTTTCGTTCTAAACAACTGTCAGCTGATTGTACGGTCACGCATTATTAGATTAAATTAGTATTGGGTTAATTCAGAATCTGATGGCACAAGGCTATGATTATTAACCATGGTTTCAAGTCAGATATCAGACTGCATACATCGAAGTTGTGCAACTTCCAATGACATTGAACTATTGGATGAACTACAGACCTAATTCTGGAGTGGTGGGGATAGTTAATCATTTTATCTGTATCACAATAATGGATTAGACAGCAGTGCTTATTGCAAAGTTGCAGTTCCAGTCCAAACTGGATCTTGAAGGAGAGCACTCGCAGTTTTGACTCCATTCGAGGTACTTTCATCAATTCTAAGAAGAACTGAACCAGGAGAACCATAGTCTCTTGTAAACATACCTAACCACGTAGTCATATCTAACTAATAAATTTATGAGCAATTTGAGTGCATCCAATGCTAATGTGATCTTCATGCACATACCTTCAATTTTTCCCTTACATAGCATACAGACCAAAGGTAATCAAGTAGTAACAAGTATAGCCATTACCTGTTCACACTTCCCAAGAGTTTCCTTGTCTCCGGTGTAATTCTGAATAAAAAAATAAGATGGTAAATTTATGTAACAGGATCACCAAGTGTAATTCTGACAAAAAAAAGTAATGGTAGATTTATAAATGAGATCACCAGGGAAGTAAAAAAACAATGTACTGGTGAGGTACCTTGAGAAGTTCCATTTCTACTTTCGTAGGGCAGAACTTTATAAGATTCTCCACTTGATCAACATCCAAGATAGATTGATCCAGCGCCAGAGCCGCACTCTGAATATATCAGTCATTTATAATGTATCAGAGATTATAAATAGTCAGATACCATATCTTTGTACGGTCCTCATTCTTACCACCAAATCTGATAGTGGCATCTTCACTTTTGTCAGCAACTCAATCTGTTTCTGTTCACATTTTAAGTGTCAAAATGAAATATCAAAGAAAGATTATGAAACTATTACTAATTGAAAGGACATAAATTTCACAAGAGGTGGATTAAAAATCCAATCAAATCAAAAGTAGATGACACTACAGTAGTACAACTAGTAAGTGACTCAGCAGTCAAAAACTCAGTAGCTGACAGTATTAAAAATTCTTTAATATGATGCATAGTGCATATTGCGTACTGATTACTTAACAAGGAAATTTCCATACAGCCAATGTTGAACTTAATTGCTATAAATCTATAAGACTATAATGCTATGTCCTATCTTACACATGGCATAGAAATCATCATCAGATGTGTACTAATTGCTCGGTTTATGTCCTTTATAAACTGGGTGTTAGAGGGTGTTGCGCCCTTGACCCCTCTAATCATTGGCTTTACCCGATAGAACTCTGGGCTCCAGCTATCCTGAAAGAAACTTTGGAGGGAACTAGCTACTATGATTCGATTAGTCTTTGAGGGAACCATACTAGATGGTTCGATTAGTCTTTCGCCCGACGCCGCCGCACGGCCGGCAACAGCCCACGCCCCAAGCTGATCGGCGGACCAGCAGAGCCGTTCCGCATTCGACCGGGGTGCATCGCTTGCCCCCATCCATTCCCTCCCGGGTATTTCAATCACTCTTTGACTCTCTTTTTAAAGTTCTTTTTATCTTTCCCACGCGGTACTTGTTCGCTATCTGTCTCGCGCCTGTATTTAACCTTGACGAAGTTTACCGCCCGATTTGGGCTACATTCCCAAACAACCCTACTCCTTGATGGCACCTTGTGGTGAGATAGGGTCCGGGCCGGACGGGGCTCTCACCCTCCCAGGTGTCCCTTTCTAGCGAAATTGGGCCCAGTCCATCTCTGAGGACGCCTCTCCAGACTATATTCGGGTAGTGAGACTACCCGATTCTCAAGATGGGCTACTCCAGGTTCGCTCACCGTTACTAGGGGAATCCTTGTAAATTTCTTCTCCTTCGCTTATTTATATGCTTAAACTCAGCGGGTAGTCCCGCCTGACCTGGGGTCGCGGTCCGAGCACCGAGGTGCTACGAATGTAAATGGGTCATTTAGGTCGAGGAGCTAGCTTTGTGACGGGACGCCACATCGAGAACAACTAATGTCGCCACCACATGTTGGTGCCCGGCATGGTATGCTAGCAGCCCAACTTCAGCCCACCACGCCACGAGTCACGGGGTGCCAAAACATCCGTACCCATGTATGGGTTAGGAGTGTCTTTTGGCTTGACGCCCAGGCAGGCATGCCCTCAACCAAAAGGTCTCGGACGCAACTTGTATTAAAAAACTTGATGGTTCACGGGATTATGGAATTCACACCAGGTATCACATTTTGCTACATTCTTCATCGATGCGAGAGCCGAAATATCCTTTGCTGAGAGTCGTGTTGTATTAATAGCAACATTACCATAGTTCGAACTGGAATTACTTCCAATAAGCACGCATAATTCATTTAAATTATAGATAATAATAGTAATTTTGTTAGAAAATTATTCAAACTCCTACCTGACAACCGTAGTCTATTACATGTAAAAATTGTATTGGGGTATATATGATATTTGTTTTTGCAAGTCTTAAAATAAATATGAAAAAGAAAAACATTAAACAGTGAAGGTACGACAGCATGAGACAAGACCTGTTTTGGCCCATCTAACTGATTTGGCCCACACAGCCCAAATCAGAACGCACGTCGCTTCTAGCTGTTGGATCGAATTGGACGGCTAACATGCTCTGTGCTTTGAATAATATCCCGTCGCCAGCCACTCCCGAAACCCTACCACGCCCGACTGTTCACCTCTCTCTCCCTCTCCTCACCCTTCTGCTGCTGCTCCTCAAATCCGCCCGTCGCTCCCCTCCCCAGCGCGAGGGCAGCCTTCGCATCCTCCTCCTCCCTCCCCTCTACGGCGACCTCCATCTTGGCGACTGGCGTGGACTACGACGACTGCCATCCCCAACGGCTCCGTCCAATGCCCACCGAAGGTGAGCTTACATCCACGGCTCCATCCACTGCCCACCCATCCATGACCGGCAGGTTCTGAGCTCGGTAGCTGCATCCCAGCTAGACCAATTTGTTTTCTTTACCTTCGTATTTCTCGGCTGTTTTGTTCTGTTGTTTGATTGCAGCAGCAGCAACTCAGCTTGTCTGGTCTTTTTAGCAGCAGCTTATCTTTTCATTTCTTGGTTTCCGTCGGTCAGAGCAGCTGCAATAGCAGTCATTCCTGGTTTTAGTTCAGCCTTCCGCCTGACAGAACCTCAGTGATTTGCAGCTAGGCTCGTATGATCTGATCTGTTAGGTCCGGCAGTAGCAGATCGTCGTGTTGCTCTCTGCTGCATAGCTGCAACTCGGCATGTTTAGTTTGTTCATTAAAAGCACTCTTCAGTTTTCAGCAAAATTGGTGTTGCTTTTTGTCGAATTTATTTATTTTCAAGATATAATGGTCTTTTTTTACTGTTAGTATCTGGGGCTATCATGTCATGGGAGTACTTTAGAATCTGCTGTGCTCCATTGCTCACGTCCTTTTGCTGTTTCAGGTTAAGCAATGATACTGGACTTTATTGACCTGTCCAGTGATGATGATAAGGTGGTTGCACAATATGTTGACTTGACTAGTGACGAGGGCGATTTTGAAAGAGAGCATCTTGCTTATGGACAAGGTGATGCTGCTCAGGGCATAACATTTCTTAAACAGGAGTTCGTTGCAGATGATGGACAAGCTGAAGCTGCCCAGTGCACAGGGATATTACAGATGCAAGAACTTGGAGCATATGATGGACAAGCCAATGCTGCCCAGAGCACAAATACTATGCAAGAACTTACTGTAGATGATGGGCAAGGCGATGCTGCCCAGGGCACAGCGACATTACAGGTGTAAAGTACCCCCCCAAATCCCGCCCACCACTACCACCCTCCTCGCCACACTCCCTCTTCCCATGCACACACGTCCCGCTGCGTGTGCAATGCAGACCTAGTGAAATGGTCTGCAGGTGCTTTGCATCCTTTGCTTGTAGGCATGTTTGTGCCCTTAATGTGGTTGTGCGGCTCCGATGCAGGTGCTGGCTCAGAAGACAAAGGAGGCAGAGATCACGGAACATAATTTGCTGCCTCAAGTAAGTCTTCTCCCTATCACCTTGCCCTTCTCCACTTCAATTCTGTGCAATTCCACTGGTTTCGGGCGGCTCCCTACTGATCGAAACATTGTTAGATTGAGATGTTGTCCAGAGGTTTCTGACTGGTGTTTGCACAAGGCCTCAAGGTTTCACTGTGGGCTTCCTCGTTCAAATTGGGGTCGATTTGAGCATCGCCATGCTTGCGTGTTGAGTTGTTCTGCATTTGCGGGGGTGTTGGTGGATCTTGTCTCAGTTTCACCAGTTAAGTGTGCAGATTCTAGCGCACTTGGTGCTTGGCAATGTTTTCAAATCGGCTGGTCGGTCCTGGTCGCCTAGGGACCGACCATGCGATTAATCGCGATTAGTCGACGACCAGGTCGACCTGGTCGAGCCTGGTCGTTCCCTAATCGTCCATATGTCTACATGTTCAGTATATACTATATAGTGTATATAATTATATATACAATATAGTATACAGCAAGCAATTCTGCAGGTTTTGGTGACTTACTTTTGATATTTGCTCTCCAGAACTCCAGCTTCTTGTCCAAAACTCCATATTCTTCTTGCTGAATCCCTGCTGCTGAATCCTGCCCTGGTCGAGAAATGCCCTGGTCGACCGACTAATCGCGATTAGTGGACGACTAATCGGACGACCAGGTTTCTGGTCGCTCTGGTCGGGTCGGTGGTGCTGGTCGGACTTGGAGAACCGACCTGGGCGATTAATCGCGATTAATCGCGATTAATCGGACGACTTGAAAACATGGGTGCTTGGGCAGTGGGGTTTTGGGGTCCCTCTGGTCTCTGATAGTTTCTTCTGCCTCCAATGGTTCTCATTCAGTTCAAAGCATGTGGAGTTTCTCTAGATTCCTCAAATTGCATTTGGTCCCCAATTCTCCACGAAACACCCTCTAATGTATGGAAGTTTGGCTGTTCATATGGATTGCTTGGACAGTACACATGGATTTGGTAGGGTTTCCGCTACTTGCCTTTTCAAATTCCTTAACTGATTTGGCATTGCACCTGAGAGGGTTCTCTACTTGGTTACTGCTGGATTCAGTCTAAAACTTGGGAGAGAACTTTTCCTTGTTTGTCCTCTGATTTCTGCAGTTTTGAACATTGCTAGCTCTTGGACTGATACATGGCGGTGTTGATTTCTACTTGCCTGGTTGATCTTGGTGATTCTCAACATTGGAGCCAGTAAATCGTCTCCGAGTTGGTTGGGAGGAAGTACGGACCTGTTCATTTGCATTTAGATTTCATCGGGCTGCAATGCATATATGTTCTCCTGTAACAGATTGGTTTGCATACATGATTTTTTTGTCGTTTCAATTTTTTAGGAGAAATTAGTACTTGTGGTGGCTGATAATCATTTCTCTGGAGCCTCTAAAAATTGTCAATCCATTGAATACCCATCATGCTTAATTTATGTGAGTTTGAGGAGCACTTTTTTATTAGTACCTTTTCCCCTTCTCACCACTGCTTGCACGAGGAATAGAGGCACATTTATTTCTGAATATAACTTGAATGGAACAGACACTTTTATTTGAATTTGAGTTTGACAGTACCAGTGCCAGCTGCCCATGTTCCTAGCAGCAGCAGCAACAACAACAACAACAACATAGCCTTTTGTCCCAAGCAAGTTGGGGTAGGCTAAAGACGAAACCCAAAAGAAACGAGAACTAAGGATAAGCGAAGCATAAAAAAACAGAAAGTAGAGAATAGGTAAATAGAAAATAAACACTCCTATCAGTGAAACAAGTCATGGTTCCGGCACATTGATTGATAGTCTCCAAGCGCTCCTATCCGTAGCTAAATCCTTGGAGATATTCCAATCCTTGAGGTCTCTCTTAATCGTCTCGCTCCAAGTCAGTTTAGGTCGACCTCTACCTCTCTTTACGCTATCAACCCGCTTTAGAACTCCACTACGCACCGGCGCCTCAGGGGGCCTCCGTTGAACATGTCCAAACCATCTCAACCGATGTTGTATCAATTTCTCCTCAATTGGTGCCACCCCGACTCTATCCCGAATATCTTCGTTTCTAACTCTATCTCTTCTTGTGTGCCCAACAAACCAGCGCAACATACGCATCTCTGCTACACTCAATTGCTGGACATGTTGCCTTTTTGTAGGCCAACATTCAGCGCCGTATAACATCGCCGGCGAATCGCCGTCCTATAGAACTTACCTTTTAGCTTTTGTGGTACCTTCCTGTCACAGAGGATGCCCGAAGCTTGCCGCCATTTTAACCAACCGACTGAAATTCTATGCCTATCTTCATCAATGTCGCCATCTTTTTGTAGAATCGATCCTAAATACCGAAAAGCACACATTTTAATTTCTACTTTCGGTTCCAACCAAGCAGTACATATTTCTGCATTAGTTTTCAGGATCATAAACTCTTCTTCCACAGTTTCTAATTGGCTATTGCCTTGTACCATTCTACAGAGTTTAAATTGTATGGTGTGGTCGTGGGAATCATATGAGCTTATTAAGCCTATGCTACCGTGCTATAGTAATATCAAATTCTTTTATGTGCCACTGGTGTATATTTTTTGGTAATCAGACACTGACGTTATAAAAGTTTTGCTGCCTTATTTACTTGAAAACACTGTGTGGTTTATTTCCAATTAGATTACTCTTGTTTTCGTTCTCCTATACTTTTTGTATATGCCATCACTTACATTTTGCCTGGAATGTTTTCCTTTATATTGCTGGATTTTACTTTGGAAGCATTCTGGATGTGTGATGCTATTAGCTGCAGTTGCATAATGATCCAAATCATCCAACGCCATTTATATAATCAGTGCATTAGTTAACTTTACACGTTCTTAAAAATAATTTAAAAGTGTACATTTCAGTTCAAACTGAAATGTACACTTTCAAACTGAAATGTACACTTTTAAATTATTTTTAAGAACGTGTAAAGTTAACTAATGCCGGAACCATAACTCTTGATTGTTTTTTCTGTTTACCCCTATCACTACCTTCTGTCTTGTGTTTTTCTTTTTTTTCTTTTTTATGCTTCTCTTATCCTTGTTTCTCGTTTCTTTTAGGTTTCATCTCTAGCCTACCCCAAATTGCTTGGGACAAAAGGCTATGTTGTTTTTGTTGTACATTTCAGTTTTAAAAATAACTCTGATTGTTAGACCAAAGGCAATATGGCCCCGCTTTTTTTCCTTCCCTTGCCTTTGTCAGTTGGTATATGGATACTAAAGAAACCTGCTCCAGGTATACCAAACCACAGTTCCTCAATCCCTTCTTGGCAGGGCAAAACATTGCTTTATGCCCACTACATTTGCAATTGTAACATAAGGGATGGTTAGGGCATTGGCCATGTTGATGTCCAGTACCATTGCAAATGAAGCACACCGCCTCTCTGCCTGCAGTTGCTGGACCCATCCTTCTATAGCAGCTTGATTTTCTGCTCTTATCTTTCTGTCCATAATAGTCATTTTCACCCCCTCTTTCTCTTACCCCCTTCTCTCTTCTCGATTTGGTGCTCAAGGTCATGTTCTCCCAGCTCATCTTCTCTATTCTCTTTGTCATCAGATCTGCGCTTCAAGGGTCTGCACCATCATCATCTCTATAATCCTCTCCTTGATATTGTTGATTTCTTGGCTGGTTCCTTGTTTCGCCTCTCCACATCTCCCCACAGCCATAACATCCCCTAACTCGCCTGCCCCTACAACCAGGATGGAAAGAATAACTCTGTTGTTTGTCGCTCAATCTGTGTTTCACTGTTGAAAGAGAACTAAAAAGGAGAATAAAAATCTCGACCCAAGGAGAGAGACATCCAGAAGGCATTGTTTGGAAAGTTGAGAAAAGGCACCCGGAAGCAGTCTCTTGCCCCTACAGGGACACTGTTGCCACAGGTTGAGTCAAATACTTTTGGGGAACACAGTGAGGGCCTTTTTTTTTTGAGAACCTGGGTTTGAACCCTGGTTGGTAGCCTCACAACTGGAGGACTTCCCACCATGCTACAAGTATGTTCTTGTTGAAAGACACAACTCATTCATAATGTTTTTTTTTTGAGATATAACGTGTTCCTTTTTTTTGAGATATAATCTGTTCTTTTGGTGCAGCACCCAACTACTCATGTTGTCATTATCAATTCAAAATACTGTTAAATTATGCAGGCCATCAAAATCAATGCAGAGCATACTGAATCTGTGCGCAAAGACCTTCTGAGAGGTAAGTGTTGGCAGCAATCTGAATCTGCATGCTAGTTCAGTGACATAATGCTATCTAAATTCTCATTTTCTTTCTGTGAATGTCTATCTACTTCTCTTTTCAGTCCATGAAATGAGAGATGGCCTCTTTTCAGTCCATGAAATGAGAGATGGCTCCATGACAGGTTGCCTCCACTCAGTTGGGTCTGATCTTACTTGTACCTGGGAGCTTCCAGAGCTGCAGCAGAATGTGTCCATGCAGAGCGGCCAAGAAGCTGCGGCAGTGGACAAGGATCCCAGGACTCCTACAAGTGTGCGTGAGGTATATCCACAGCCTGGTCTCCTCTCTGTGATCAACATTGAGTTGAATGCATTTGTCTGAAACTTCCTTGCAGCCGGCTGTGCCTGTTTGTTCCCTGGAGAGTGGAGTGCTTGAACAGGGAATCAAAAAGTCCATAACTGGTGCTGATGAGATGCAATCTACCCAGGATAAGTGCTCCAATGGGGCTGCAACAAAGGGCAAAGGGAAGGGGACAGAGGTAGCTGTTGGTGAGTCATCCAGTGGAGCTGGCAAATGGGTGGTTAGTAAAACAGGTAAGCCTTTCTAGAATTGGCTTAGTGGCAATAGGTCCTCTGATGCAACTTGGAAGTAGCAATTTTAGTTGTGGAGCTGGCAAATGGGTGGTTAATAAAACAGGTAAGCCTTTCTAGAATTGGCTTAGTGGCAAGGTCCTCTGATGCAACTTGGAAGTAGCAATTTTAGTCCTTAAGTGGAAAGGACTTTCTTCCTTTGATATTAATAGGCACTGAATATGGTTAATGGCTTCTACAACCTGCAATAACAAAAATAAATGACATTGTTGCGATATGTAGTCTTATTTCTTTATTGTTATATGCAATTGTCATGTATGATGGCTTAGAGATGGATTTTAGGGAAATCCTGCCATTTTTTAAATTGAATTTGTTTGAATTTGATATGATATTTCTGATATTTCTAAATTTTTCTTTATCGGTGAAGTCTGAATGTTTTTCTACTGGAATTGTAAACCCTAACTCTGCCTCCCCTGGTGAAGAGAGCGGTGCTGCAGTGACCGACCCTCTGGGTGGCTCGACCCCGAAGAGGCTGAGGACCGCAGGCTCTGTTGTAGCAGGTGCTGGCTGGGCTTCAACAGTTGAGGAGTTGGTGCAGCAGGCGGCTGGGCGTCTGGTGCAGCAGGAGAAGGCGGGCAACGCCAGTGCCGGCATGGTCGTGGATGCTGTGTTGGAGCTGTTGGGTGACGCGTTGGGTGTGGCATCTCCGCTGGCCGGGTCCTCGGACACGGCGGTGGTGATGGCGTTGTGCGCCGTGTACAAGCAGCTGACAATGAAGAGGCTCAACGAGGGAGTCGCAGTGGAGACGGCAAGGGACCTGTAGCTCGCTGCCTGTCGTGTGCGTCCGGCCTGTGCAATGGGACGGGAATGTAGTATTTTGTTGAGCGTTGGAATGTGCATTGTGCTTGTACCTGTCAGAGCTTACTTTTGTCGTTTGGCTGGAAATGCCATCTCATGTAGTATGAACCAGTAGTGGAATTAGGTAGGTTTAGTCCTATTGATCTATAGTCAGACATCTCTACCCTAATCAATGTCTAATAATGCATTACTCTATTCATAATTCATTGTGCCATCAGCACATAAACAATCGCCCTACCCGTCGTCGTCTGCCAGCGGACATTTTACAAACTAGGCAAACAATATCATGTTAGAATGATAAATCAATGATCAGAACTTCTCTCAAGTTAAGCAAGCTTACAACACGATGCAGTTGGAATGATAAATCAGCATTAAGATCATCTCACAAGTTAAATCAACGCTAAGAACATCTCTTAAGTTAAGCAAGCTTACAACATGGTATAGTTGCTTTTTCATGGTACAAGCTACGCACAACTACCTCATAAGATTTATGATTGTTCACAGGGGGCGCCTGTTTTACCCCCACGACTAGATTTTGGGATCTTCACATTTGGTCCGTTGCTAACCTGCTTTGTAGGTTATAAGCTATCAATCACAAGAGAGCCCATTTTATCACCTTAAAATTTTTAAATCAAATTTAAAACAAGTTCATGATACAACAACTTACCCCTATTCCTGTTGTGGGCTGCTTGGAAGAGACGGGACGTGCCAGCCTGGGTTGCAGTACGTGTTGCTTCAGAGAAGAGGGTAAGAGGTATGATGCGTGACACGCACTACGCGTGGGGGCCACAAGTCATTAAGCCGTAGAGGCGTGATGAAGCAGTGACCGACTGATGGGAAGCATGGGGCAAGACTCCCGCTACGCACGCCACCGTGCGCCCGTTGCAACCAAGTTGCACAGAATCACGTCAGGGTGGTGGCCCCACCTGCGGGTTCGTACCTCTCCCAAGGTGGGCCCGGGGCCACTGTCAGTACCCGGCTTAGAGTTTTTGAATATTTTTTACCAAAATGTTCCTCTTGCTAGATCTATTGCCTGGTAAAAATTTGAACAACAATGCATCCTTGGAACTGAATGAAACCTTTCACTTTTGTAAATCTACTAGGAAGCTTCACATTTTTGTTGTGATAGTTCTACTACCTTTCTGATTTGGTAAATGAACTTCAATGCCCTAGTTTGGGTATTTCTAGAACTGTTTATGTGTTTAAATCCTTGCTAAATAGCCATAAATCATGGAATATAGTTAGAATAGTTATAAAAATATGAAATTTATACCAAAGTTTTTTATTGAGTATATAATCATGCCTGAAAAGTTTGGGAACCAGATCTTGAACAGAACATGAGAAATGAATTACTCTTGCTATCAATTAATTTGATTGTGTATTTTCTCCTAGTATATAATACGTTTTTGTCCCTGAAAATCATACACAATAATACTAAGTTGGCAAAGATGCTGTAAAAAATGTTTGAGCATGTGTTCTTAATAAATCTAGTTTGAATAATTATACATGTTATTAAATGAGTAAATGCTATACTGGAGTTATAAAATGAAATAAATGATGGTATTTTTACTGGAACATGTTTTGGTGTAGAATGAGCCATGGTAAAATTTTGGTACACAAAAACACTAAGGAACTATCGGTAGAAATTAACTTAATTATGCATATGCCTATTTTGTTAATTTTTTTACTGCTGTTATACGCTAAGTAAAATCCTGGAAAAATTATAGTAAGAATAGTATACTTTTTCGTAGTCCCTGTAAAAATTTGAGCTACAGAAACCTTCGGAATCATTCTCTATAATTTGTGGTTGATAGCAACATAGTAGGTTTTAATCTTTTTCCATGCTTGCTATATTTACTGTTTTTGGCTACAAATTTTATCATGAATGCCTAAGTAAATTTTCTGCATTGGGTAATTTTTGTAACACCCGAAAGTAATCCTAGCTCATGGAATAAAAAAAAAATACCTTTATGAATAATAAATTTTAAAAGAGAAACCCAACCCCATTCACTTTATGAAAGTAAATGAAACTAAAACTACTCTATAAATAATTGCCCAGTAAGATTTAGTTAAAAGAAGTTCATCGCTTAAAACACATAAGTTTGGGTTACAACTATATAGTGAAGGAAAGCTATACATATTAAAAACCCTTTTGTAACAACCCATTCTTGCATTTATATAGAAACGGTCAATTTATCGGACGGCGTACACAAGTTAACTCCGGCTGACGAGAACGTTGCGGACGTCAGTACTTTGAATCTAACCGAACTGAATCAAGACCCGGACTAACGTCCGGAAGAGCCCAAGGCTATTTCTGATAGTGCCCAAGAAGGCAAGCCCCGGTGCATCCCCCATTATTTTCGCACATAATATCATTCGTGTATTATATATCTGTTGTAATAATTTCTTCTGTGCATTTACGTTCTTAGGAGTCGATTGAAATTGTAGTTCCATGCCCTTAGGTACCTATGTATTGCTCCCCGGTTCTTTTACTCGATTAGTTGCCCCGCTAACAAACTGGGCTCGGGTGCACGATTCAAAGTTGCTAAGCAACGATGATACAAAAATTGCACTCACCAGCAGTTCCTCGAGTGAAGCCTCGATTAAAGCCACGTTGACAAGATTGCACAAACCACACTCATACGAAGGTGAGCCCAGAGATTACAACACAAAACATTTCATACATCTCAGAGTTTGCAGCGAAAATTTATTTATTACAAACCAAGTCCTGAAAGTGAGGGCCTCCCGCTCGTCAGTTTCCTTGCGCTTCCTAGGCTTAAGAACCATCAACTCGCACGGATTTCAGACTCCTTGGTCCGTGTTTCAAGACGGGTCAGATGGGGAGCCCGCAGGCTGTTGCAGCGCAGCGTCCCGAGGGACGCACCTTGCGGCACGCAAGAACCGGCCGTGCCGCCGCCGGCTTCCAGAGGCACCTAAGGCCCCTGGGCTTAGGTCGCCGGCGCAGCCGACAACAGTCCACACCCCGAGCCAATCGGCGAACCAGCAGAAGCCATTCCTCATACGACCAGGGGACATCGCCGGCCCCCATCCGCTTCCCTCCCGGCAATTTCAAGCACTCTTTGACTCTCTTTTCAAAGTCCTTTTCATCTTTCCCTCGCAGTACTTGTTCATTATCGGTCTCTCACCTGTATTTAGCCTTGGATGGAGTTTACTGCCCGATTTGGGCTGCATTCCCAAACAACCCGACTCGTTGACGACGCCTCGTGGTGAGACAGGGTCCGGGCCGGATGGGGCTCTCACCCTCCCAGGCGTCCCTTTCCAGGAAACTTGGGTCCGGTCCGTCTCAGAGGATGCCTCCCCAGACAACAATTCGGATAGTGAGGCTACCCGATTCTCAAGCTGGGCTACTCCCGGTTCGCTCACTGTTACTAAGGGAATCCTTGTTAGTTTCTTCTCCTCAGCTTATTTATATGCTTAAACTCGGCGGGTAATCCCGTCTGACCTGGGGTCACGGTCCGAGCACCAAGGCGCTACGGTTGTAAATGGGTCCTCTAGGCCATGGAGCTAGCTGCGAGCCGAGACACCGCACCGAGAACAAATTATGTCGCCCACCACATCCAGGTGCCCGACATAGTAAGACGACAGCCTCAACTTCAGCCCACCATACCACGCGGCACGGGGAGCCAAACACCACGTCCGTACCCAAGGACATCCCCCCACCCAGAAGTTCTAGCAGTTTTTTAGCCTACTGGGCGCACAGTTTTGGATTTTGCCCTAGAAGGCCTGTGATTGGGCGAGATAACATGTCTGGTCTAAAAAACTGGGCTATTTTCAGTTTGGGGTCACATGAGAGTTCATAAACTCAGCCCCCGTCACCGGAGGCTGATTTCGTTCGTTCTTGAGCCTTTTTGTCCGTGCTGAACCTGAATCCATGTTCTACGGCTGTTTTGGTCTAATCCAATTTTTTTGCCAAGGGGCCATACCGAATGGCCGTTCAGCCTATATTTTCGCCTCCCGTACCCTATGGCACACATTTCTCAACCATTTCCACTCCGGACACGAACCGTTTGCACCGGGTTGGACGCGGTTCCAAGTGTGGGTGTTGTGTATAACCTTTCCTACCGAATTTTGGTATTTTGGTCCGATCCCACATTTTGCCAAGGGGTCATACTGAATGGTCGTTCGGCCTATGTTTTCGCATCCTGTGCCCTATGGCACACGTTTCTCGACCGTTTCCATTCCGACATGAACCATTTGCACCGGGTTGGATGTGGTTCCATGTGTGGGTGCCGTGTATAACCTTTTCCACCGAATTCTGGTGTTTTGGTCCGATCCCACATTTTTGCCAAGGGGTCATACCGAATGGCCATTCTGGAAATATACCCTAGAGACAATCATATTTCCTTGTATTCATGATTAGTAAAGTGTTCCTTGAATATCCATGGATGACAACTTGTATTGATTAATACTTATATGAAGTATTTGTGAAACTCTTTACTTGTATGGATATTCTAAAGTGTTCCTAGTTGGAGTTCATGTGAGGACACACATGAATATTAGACTAGCACATGTATTAGTTGATTGACTACGTTTCACAAGTCATGGACATGGGGATGTCAAACTAATAATGTGGGCTCATGTGAGACATGAGATTGAACTGATCCAACACGAGATGATGACTTCTTATTACACAATATGTACGCTGTGTCCTAAGACCTGAGATCATCGTATGTACTCAAGATGTGAACCGACTTACTTAGGAGCCATCAAACGCACCGTAACTGGGTAGTTATAAAGGTGGCTTTTGGGTCTGTCAAGAAGCATGTTGTGAGACATGATCGGTCAAGACGGGATTTGCCCCTCTCTACAAGAGAGAGATATCTCTGGGCCCCTCGAGTGATTCGGATCAGGAAATGCATGGCCATGCTAGGGTTAAGAGTTAACCAAGGATTCCGAATCATAGGATGGAGAAAGAGTGGTCGGCTTTAAACTAGACCAAATATCGTGAGGCAAAGGGAACAACATGTATATGATATTGTGGCGGCTCGTCTGATACGATCTTTGTGTGCGTATAGGAGTTGACATGTCTTGCTAGAGGCTACTGTCTACTATTGGGCCGAGTAAGAGTACTCGGGCCATGTCTATTCGCATGTGAGCCCATAGGGTCACACACTTAAGGGAAAGAAGCCTGATAAGGATGAGATCCGAATTAGACTGAGCTTAAGTGCACTAATGGGCCTTTTAGGCCCAAAAGGGGCGCCCAAGGTGGGGCCCAAGGCAGCCCACCGGAATGGCCGCCCCATCGACGCCAGCCCGTGCGCCATCTCCACGACCTCGCCGGGGGACAGCACCACCACGCTGCCCACCGACGCGTACACCACGGACCGCGGTGGCTGCTCGTCCAGCTACTCCACGCAGTCGTCGGCGGCCTTGATCAGGTCCCCGCGCACCTCGTCGTCCTCCTGCCTCTGCTACTCTGCTGGAGCTCGATGAGCGGCCCCACGGGGATAAGCTCCGGCGGGTGCAGCGTCACGCCGGGGAGCGCGGCCACCACGTCCACCTCTAGCCTCCGCGAACGATTACAGAGACCGACCAGATATGTAATCATAGTACCATTAAAGAAATTCAGTGCTACGATTACAATTTGCAATCAATTTACAGACCAGAATGTGTGAGCGCTACAATGTTGTCTGCACGGCGGGCCCCGCCATGCAGAGGCGCAACTACCCCTATCGCGTCGTAAGCTGCCATGGCGTACACCATGCGTGTCTCTACTGTGCCACAGCGGCAACGTGACCCAGCCTGTTCGATCTAACATGTCCGCGCCATTCTCTAGGTTGGTTTTCTCTATGCATAACTCATCAAGATTAGCAATCAAAGAAGGGCAAAAAGAACAGTCAACAAGTAGGTGGGCTAGCTTCCTTAGACTTCTCCGAAGTCCAAAGGTCTGCGTCCAACTTCTCTAGCTCCCCGAGCTAATCGAAGGACACACTTTGTATGCAACCAAGCAACTCCGGTCTATGGTAATCCCAGAGTACAAATGAATCCTCATGGGCTCTTTTGCAAGGATAGTAGGATGGGGATCCAGAATACAAATGGATCCTCATATGTTTATTCCTGTTTCTGAGCAGCAGCTCTTGTTATCAGATCTTGGCCCTGGTGTTTGTACCACCCCTTCTAGCACCGCCAGAGTCTAAGTCAGGTGCACCACTTGCAAGCAAAATCCCAGACGAACAATTTATGTTTCGTTAAACAACTTTATGTTGAGACCCTTAATCAAAAATATATTTCTATGAGAAGAGAAAATTTGATATTATCGTTATTTTTGCAAACAACCCCTCGCGCAGCAAATTTTGTGGGCAAACTCTGTCCACCCCCGCCTGAAGGCACAACTATGGTAAGCTACAGCGGTTAGGTCAGCCCACCTGAATCCCTTTTGCATCCACCGAGTACGACATACTTAGGGCCAAATGGAATATATCCACAAGTCTCTTCATGTTCTACCATTCAAATAATGCAAAACAGAAAGCCCATGGAACAACTAGGGTTGCAATTCCCACGTTTTTTTGGGTCATTAGGTCGACCCAAAATTTAATAAAATAACTAGAATAACATGCTATGTAATTAGTTTGGGAGAGAAAATAAACTAAAATAAGAAACCCAAAAATACTAATGGGTACCCACTTGCATCCCTAGGAACAACGCATTCCATGGCTATGAATGGATTGTGTAAGATCTTGCCCTGATTGTGCCTACAAGATGATTCGAGTACGCAAGGTTTACATTATAGTTTCTTTCTCGAACAACTGAAGCAGCAGATCCAACATTTTTTCTTTCTCAGCTCTGAAGCCTCTTCTGGTCGAAATGCAGAACAGAGAGATCAGATGAATCAACACATTCCATGGCTATGAATGGATTTTGTAAGATTCCTTGCCCTGATTGTTACTACGAGATGATTCGAGTACACAAGGTTTACATTATAGGTTGTCTTTCTCGAACAACTGAAGCAGCAGATCAAAACATTTTCTTTCTCAACTCTGAAGCCTCTTCTGGTCGAAACCATCTTTTGCCAAACTAGTAGAAAATAAGACACAATAAGATGGCCAGATCCGGCGAGTGTGTTCTAGAATGCAGTGAAGCATACATATAAAAAATAAAGAAAGCAACAAATAGTATCTAACCATAGAAAGGTCTTTCCTGCAAAACCTGTCAGGTGCCTCCTGGATAAAACGCTCCATATAGAATAAAGCAAACAGACCACAGTCATATCCATTTTCCTGTTGTGGAACCTAGTAACAAAGGGTAAGAATGCAAGAGCAATTAAAATCACTTTCAATCCACGTGTTCAAAACAGCACATATGCAAAGAGGATAGCGACTTCCAACAAATATTGATGGCACAAGCTATTTTATTTTGTTATGATGGCTAAAAACTTCTGTTCCAATTATTTTGGCAATTTATTCTGTCTTGTATTTCTAATGCCTGAATACCTCCAAAAGGCTTTGGGATAAGTAATAGAGAAATGTGTTAAAGAGATTTAGATCTATTCACCCATGCATAATGCGTGGTTTGTATCCATTCAAATAAATCAATAAATAAATAGAAGAGACTCTACCACCCAACAATCTGCAACACATGGAACCTCCAAGTGGTAATCTTAGCATCTATTGCATAGCCAAAAAGATCATTCTTCCCATCATTGCAAGCTATTTTGTCAGCAATATATGTATATTTGTGCAGATGGTTATATAATTGTTTTATCAGAAGTATATATAATCGCTTTGTTATGTAATCTTCTGAAGTGGGCATAGTGTAATGTCAGAAGATGGAACCAAATAGGCACATTTGATGTGGTAAAATAAAAATAACTATTCAAGTATATACACCAATAGGAATATTTGATGTGTTGAAAACAAAAATAAAACAACTATTCAAGTATTTACGCATCAAATGAAGAACGGTTACATTGATCGATTTTTTCACAATTTTTTCTAGTAAGGTTCTTTCCATTCAGGTGCATCCATTCCGTTTTCAAGAATCTACAAAAAAAACCAACATTTACATCAATTACATAAAAATACTGCAACGAAAAGCAAAAACACTGACAATATCGTGTATCGTGTACATTATTAGACATATACAACAACAAAAATGGATGCATGAAATAATATTGCAAAAAAAGCGAAAACACTGACAACATAGTGTACATTGTCACACATATAGAAGAGAAAAAATGGATGCACTAAATAATACTCCCTCCGTCCCAGAAAACAAGTCATTCTAGAATTTTTTGGACAAATTAATGGACCATTAAAATGACCACAATACCCCTCTTAAATAGGATAGGAAATCAGAATTGTGCATGAAAAAGAGAAAGTAAAGCATGCAATGGATTGCTTGGCCTTTATTTTAGGTAATATATCAAATCAATTAGTTCTGCATACACAAGATGACTTGTTTTTTGGACAAATTTCTCATATTACTCAGCAGTTACATTCAAATGCAAAAAAATTCCCTCATTTCAATTCATAAGGCGTGTTTTGGTCTAAAAAAGTGTTAAATGTGGATTTTGACAGTAACTTTCTCTTATTAGTTATTATATATTACATTGATTCAATAATGTTGTATGGAAAGCAATGTGAAGTACTCACTCCGTTCCCAAACGTATGACGCGGTTGACTTTTTAAAAAAAAAATTAATCACTCAGCTTATTAAAATTTATTTAAATATGTAAAAGTACAAATCATACTCAATAAGACGGATGATCAAAGTTGTGGAAAAAAATCAACCGTGTCATACCATACATTTGTGATTGGAAGGAGTATTAATCGATTGATGTTGTGATGTAACTTTTGAACAATAAAGCTACACATAGTTTGATTAATTGTAAGTCAAATTACAAAGTTTGGCACCTGAAACCAAAACATTCCTTATATTTTAAAATGGAGGTAGTGAGACTTGAACAATGATATAGAACAGAGTGAAATAAAATGTTAGGCCTTATCAAATTTGTGCATTTGTGTTTTACTTGTCAAAAAAGCACAGGAATACAATAAGTACAGCTGTTCGCAGATTTCGTATTCATGGACCTGTCAACGACGATGAAAATATTTTTGCTCTGGTGAACCTGCCCCTTCAGTGAATCCAAATGAAGCACCATGGGTCCTGAGTGGTCTTCTTTGGCTGGCATACATACGATGACCAAGCTCCAGTGTGCACTGTACCACCACATGAAATTAAAAAAAAAGGCTCAGCCTACAATAAAACATTACAACATATATCTCTCACAAGATGGTTTGTTCATGTCCCACTCCCTACATCACTGAAGGGAAAGATGCATGCAAAATAAATTTTAAGCACAACTCCTAGCAAATACAAGTAAAAAGATCAGTTTTCTGCAACTATCAACTGAATAGTGAATGCTATAGCAAAGAAATATGTTCTGCCGTGACTTGATCCCTTACATGCTCTTGTGCGAAAAGAAAGAAAGAAAGAAAGAAAGAAAGAAAGAAAAAGAAAAAAAACTGCTTGTTCCGCTGTTCTCACTGCGCTCTTGCCGTCGACCACCACTATTTGTTCACACTTTTGCTGTCCCCTGGTGCCATATCCTCATGGCGCCTTCTTCGACTCCTGCGAACAGGGATGTTGTTCCTGTTCTGCGCTGTCTGCTGCTCTTTGGTGGCACCAACTATCGTGTGTGGGCCCCTCACATGCAATGGCATATACGTGGTTCCCTTGCATGCGATGGCATATGCGTGGTTTGCGTCTTTGTGACTTTCTCGTGGTGCACAGGCTGAGTTGCATGCTATGGCTCTTGTGACGTGTGACGGCTCTTGGTTTGGTTTGGTTATGGTGGTTGCTTGCAGATTTTGGTGTTTATGTTTCTATGCCGAGCTTACTAAGCATATTGGTGTTGATGTCTATTACACACGAGCACGAGCACATGTTAAACTCAGTGTGCTTGATCCATCTTGAGTTTGAGGGGGGTGTTAGATGTATATGTAGATATGTCTCTTTGTATTTCTCTATAGTATAAGGGGTTTTGTGCATATTTCCTGTGTATATATATCAGCCTAGTGACTCATAACAAGGCAGATACCAGATGGTGGTTTTATCAGTTTCTTGTGCTACAAACCTTGGGATTAGAGAAGATAATCACCCTATTAGAGATTGTATAAGTTGTATTTACTTGACTTGTACTCCAAGCCATATTGTATTACTTGGCTTGTACCCCAAGCCATATTGCCCATATATATATGAAAGTCACCCCCCCTCTAGGGTGTGTGCCATTCCTATCCAATTCTCTACATGGTATCACGAGACGTCGAGACTAGGGTTCCTTTTTCTACCCTAGCCGCCGGCTCCCCCTTGCCCTAGCCGCCAGCCCTCTCTCCTACCCAGCTGCCGGCCTTTTCCCTACCTCAGCCGCCGGCACCCCCCCTCTCCCTGCTGCTGGCACCCCTAGTCCCCTACCCTAGCCGCCAGCCTTCTTGACTACCTCAGCCACTGGCACCCTACACCTCCATGCAGCCCCCCTTCCGCTGCACCTCCATCTGCGCCGTCGGACCCCCTGCTACCGGCGCCCCCCTCCCCCTACACCCGCCAACCCCCCTCCCCCTGCACTGTGCCCTCTCCCTCCCGGTGCCATGTCGACAGACTCCGTTACTAGCTCTATGACCTCTCAGTCCCATGACAACTCCGGTGCCATCATCTCCTCTACGATGCCGGTTTTTCTCAACCCTTACGCCACCATCACCGTTCGTTCCCACGTTCTAGTCACCCTGTCCCTGAAGAACCCTAACTACACCAAGTGGTCATCATTCTTCAAGTCCATATAATATATGAGCCTTAACATCTTGAAACCTGGGAACAACTTTCCTATTGCGTTTGTTATGACTTACAACCAGCCTGCACAAACTGCGCCAACTGCCAAGTGCATCCATCCAGCTCTATGCTATTTGCCAAGAAGTGTCCAATGATCTAATTGCATTCTAGCTTGAGCTTTTTATTTTTAATTCCTTGATGGCAGCTAGGCAAAAAGATTAAATCATAAAAATATTTAAAAAAGACATTGAACAAAATAATGGTTGAAGCCCCTTCCCAAGTTCTAAATAGTCAAGGAAGGTCCTCATCAGCCTCATGGTGAATGTATTTTCGAAATTACACTTTTCTAGTGCAAAGAATTATCAACTAAAAGGTGGATATCTACAATAATTATCTTTACCAATGATATAGTGAAAAGGCTTACTCTGCATGCACAGGAAACAGTATATAGTCCTTCCTAAATATATCCACACCCTTCCACCATCTTCTCAGCTTTAAGAAACAATCAGCGCTGTCCACCTTGAGAACCAGAAATAAAAATCAACAACTAGCATAAATAAATGTATGGATAATTCATATATGTTGATCCCACTGAGTGACTAGTGACTAATAAAGTTTTCATTCATTTTACAGTGAAAGAGCTGTACAATAATCAATTGCAACGGCCAAGAAAAAAACTATTCACCCCCATCCCCCCACACCCAAAGCGCACACACAAAAACACTCAGAGCTAGAAACCAGGTATTCTAGCCCTCAGTAATAAAAGCACAACCTGTTATAATAACTCTGATGATAATCAGGGTGCTCTGAGCTTCTCAGAGGCAGGGTGTGCACACCAAGCCAGGATAATCGAGGTTTACACAAGGATTAGGGGGAGAATGTTAGAAATAATCCCTGTGTTCTTGCTAGTACTAGTGTAAGTTAGTAGCTACTAGCTAGCTGTACAGTCCCTTAGGCAGTAAGTTTTCTTAGGCAAGAAGCAGCTGCCGTAGACAGCAAGCAGCAGCAGTCAACTAGGAGTCAAGTCAAGTCTTTTCCTTAGTTTGTAAGCCAGCCTCCAGGGCTGTTTCTTGTATCACTTTCAGCTATAAATAAGAGGCAAAGGGGGCAGGAAGCTGCAGCATATTGCAGCCCAAAACCAGTGAGCTATCAGCTCAAAACTGTGTGTGTTACTGCATTGTGGCTCTCTATGTGAGTGTGAGTTGCTCCAGCGAGCTTGTGTGAGTTAGAGAGCTACCAGCCTCCTCACCAGCCCCATATTGCTAGCAGGGAAGTCCAGGGTGTTAGGTAGGTGAGACAAGTTCAACTAAGACAAGATCATGATGAGTTCAACTGGCTCGCTGGCTCGCTCCAGTACCAGTGCAATTTGGAGGTGCAATAGAAAGTTGGGCTATGTGAAGAGAAGATCCAAAAATGCGAAGAAAACAAATTAAGGGGGGAGATAGTAAATTTTTCTCTTAAACAAAATTTGGTCTTGACTACTGAACTACATGGACTAAGCAAGCTGCTGTTCTCTCTAGAGACATTTTAGGTGTGGTTGTAGTAGTAGCAGCTAGCTATTATTGTTTGTTAGCTTCTGCATCTGCCTTCCCAGTCACTCGCTCACTCGGCTGAGGGAAGAAGGGAGAACAGAGCACCACTGGCCCAAAGAGCTCACCGGCTCATGTGCGCACACACTTACAGTGGGGTGAAAACTGGGCACACAATGATTTAGGTGCTGCTGAACTGGTTTGCAGCTTGGGCCATAACTTGGCCATGCAGGCCATGCTTCCAACTACTATCACCAAGGTTGCAGGTTGCTGCTGCAAGTCAGTATGTTCATAATACTATGACTAGTACTAGTTCTACCTCATCTGCAGTCAAAGATTTAAGCGTGCAGGGCAAGGCCAAAGGTAAATGGAGCGGTGCTCCTTGACTAGAAACAGGGCAAGAGCAGCCTGATTATTCTAACATTGTCCTGTTTCTGAGCTGCAAAAGCAGCAATGTAGCTCTATGGGTTACTGTGGCAACAGACCATTCCCAGCATCATTGGCTTGGATCCATGGGTGTTCATCTATGGTGGTAGATATTTGTATTGTGCATTTCATGCATATTCATCTTCCTAGGTGCCCATCTTGGAAACCACTGTGCAATATATAGTGAGAAATCAATATAGCAACTGTAGCGTTCAAACTTCAAAGCATGGGATTTTGAAGCTTATCCAAAAAAATCACCTCTGTCCCATGGAGTCCCATGAAAGTGCAATCCTAGTGTTTAAAATTTTTCCCCAAAAGAATGCAATTCTAGCTATTGAGGCCATCGCATGGCGGCATGCAGTGCTCATCCATCCAGGAAACTAAACAAGCGTGTCAACAACTCTTAAAGTGAGGGGCACAAGCATCATTTGGTCTTAGCACTGACCTGACCTAAAAAAAGCTATAGGATTGCACTCTTCATGGGACAGAGACACAGTAAAGATGGTAGGAATTTATAAATAAAAATATAGGAATTTAATATAATTATACAAAGTTACCTCTGAACCCTTTGATGCAAAGTCTTCAAGTTTGTTGAAGAAGTATGTGTTGAAAATGTGGTAATTGCCTCTTATTCTACTAATTGATGGCATTTGTTCCCATAGGTACCTACGAGATGTCATTGTAACTTGTACAGGGCCACTGGAAATGAATTCAGAAATTTGATGCATATGCTAAGAACATGGAAATTAAAACTAAGAATCTGAACCATGCTAGTTGCTAGCTATTAAACTAATACTAGTACTAGCAAGAACACAGGGATTATTTTTAACATCTCTAACTGTCCTTATCTCCAATTATCCCTAGCCCTTGCCCTGAGAGGTAAATGGGTTGGCTGGGCTGCCCACCGACCACCCATAAACACCCATCATGGCCAAGGATCTCGATCCTGCTAAGGCCACGGAGAAAAATGACGCTAGCTAACAACCTTTACTACTGGATGATGCATAAATATATGATCGACTGTGCTTGCTACTTGCTTCTTGTAAACACAAGTATCAAAAGAACAATACTTGCCTAATGTAAAAGTTCATTATAGGCGAGGACAATTGTGATTCAGACTCAAGGCATGATAGATCTTCATTAGAAAGTTCTATGGAATCATCATGTCCCCTGTTAACAAGAAGAAAAGGCATCAAGTATGGTTTACAAATAAAAAAGTTCATTTAGATATATACCGCTCCAAAGTTGGAAAATTAGGAAAGAACCTTTTCTTCATACCAATAACTTTTGATCCCTAAAATATTAGAATGCATAGAAACAGTCCTAAACTTACAATATTGTGTAGAACTATCCACTATGACCGAAACAGTTGTTTTGACCAGAGTTGACCAACATTAATCTCGGGATTGTTTCAGAAAAGACTAGTATTCTAGGTCAAAAACCATTTTTTCCTGGTCAGAGGATCTCTACCTAAACGGCAATGTAAGTTAGGATTGAATCTGACCAAATTTGGTATGTAGGGACCAAAGTTGTAGGAGTCCATTGCTTGGGACAAAAAATGGCTTATTTTTGTAAAAGTAGTAAGGTCAGAGAATTCTATTAGTTCTCATGCTAACCTTGAAGGATAGTGTACCTTCACTCCATCCCTAAAAAAGTATGGAATTAGTAAAACATAGGCAACTTATGGAAGCTCCCACATACGAAAAATGAAGAACTGCATCAACTTATTTACCTTTCAATGGATGTATCTGTGTCCAATAGAACAACTTGAACCTGAACCATGAAATCAGATCAACACTTGTGGTCCACACACACCTCAAAAATGTGGTTAAAACTGAATAAATAATATGTTTACGGTGTTTATAATCAATTACAAGAATATAGTAGAAGAAAAGAGAAAATTGACTGGTTGGAGTTTGAAGTGGGTTTTCTTAAGGCAACTCATTCTATCGAATGGGGTATTGAAACCCCCAAATTCCCCAAGTTCTCTAATCAATACCCTAACATACCAGGCCCAATTAGCAGCAAACAAAGCAAATATTGAACCTTTAAGATTTAACCCATGCTCTAGCCCACAAGGAGGATTAATAAGGGACATGAAATTGTGTCACCAGCATGTGGCGACGACCGTGTAGGCGCGAGGTCAGTGGCCTAGTGGCTAGTGGGCTCTGGGCAGACCTTCCTGACAGATTTGGGACGTGGAGGCAGTAGCTACAGCCTCGGTCGAATCATGACATTGGGCCTTGAGCCTGAGCCAAGTTAAGCTTGGCTAGTCGAGGTTGTTTTTAGTTACTGTCCTTCATACTTTTTTTTTACTCGGTACTGTCTGTCTGCATGCCTTAGGATGTGTTTTTTTGGGTTCTCCATCCTTTTTCTTCTTAATACAATGATACGCAGCTCTCCCGCATGCTCAAGAAAAAAAACAGCCTTAGTCAAATCATGACTTCTCAATCTCATGCACCGCCACCTGTGGAATGAGGCCCTAGCCAGTCATCACGCTCAATGCCACATAGTGCGGCGGCAGCGCCTAGCGGGGAATTGGGAATAACAAGAATTACCAAACATGACTTATATTTTACAATAATGATAGTGTGTATATTGAGAGATTATTGCTCTCATTAACCTGTTCTTTTTTATTTAACACTTAACTTTTGGACATGTTATTTGATAATTCAGCTTGTTCCAAATTATATCTCATACAGCCAAACCTCTCTAACTTTGACGAGTTCTTTAGTAAAAAATGTAGAGAATATTCGTTGGGCCCGATAAAAAATATAATGATAGAAATTTTAAGAACTACGAATGGAATAGGAAAAAATGCAACACAATAGTAATGCATGGGCATTCTGCTATATACTACAAAAGTTTAATATGCCATGTCATTTTCTTATAAGAGGGACCTTAGGGAACATACATTTTTGCCTCTTGATGAGGTGCTTCGTCTAGAAGCTGTTGATGGCTCAGGAGCACTAGTACTCGACATTTGATAGGCCCATTGACGTGGCGACCGTGTTGTTGATGTCCCGGAGATTGGACCTGTTGACCGCCTTGTTGATGTCCGTGTTGATGGTCCGGCGCTTGATGATGATAGCGGCATGCGGCCCAGACGATGCTCACATTGATGACATCCATTTGCAGCCGCTTCCTGCGCGCGCCTGTTGAAGCAGGAGATAAAGGAATGGATTAGAGGAAACTATTAGCGCTACGACACAACCAAAAAACCATAAAAAAAGACTATTGCGATTGCGATTAGTATATACCCGGGTTTTTTGTCGCGCAAATGAGCCTGAAAATTTTGAACTAAGTCGGAGAAATTGCGCCCGCACAAATCACAGCGGACATCCATCCTCGCGGCGGCGGCTCGCGCTGGGCTTGGGGAGGAGGATGCGCCGAGCAAGGGCGAGCGGAGGAGAGAGCGGCGGCGGATGGATGCGGACTGCCGAGAAGCCGGGGAAACCACTGATGCTATCTCTACTCGAGAGTATTCCAGGGACGCGGCAGGGAGGGCGGATCGGAGGGGCGCCTCGGAATTCGCGGCGGGGCGGGGTGTGGGTGGAGACGCTCCGTGCTTGTGCGCTGGGGATTTGTTTGGAGATGGGAGGGGGAAGGAGAAACGGAACGGGACGGAAGAGGTGGTGTGGTGTCCAAGCCGGGGAGAGAGGCGACAACGGCTCTGTAAAATAAACGGATGAGCAGCCGGCTAGCTATCTCAGCAGGAGGGGATGCAAGGGCCCACGTTCTCTTTTTTTTTAACCCAAAAACAACAACTGAGCCCCACGGATGGCTAAAAAAATCTTCTTCAACGGCACGTCCTCAACCAACCTAAAATCAAGAGGTTCAATGATTCCTACTGTTTCACGTGCCCCTTTCACATCAACGGAGTGGGTATATTTTTGAGTAAATTCCCTGTGTGCTACTGGAAAATGTAACTCATCCTTTATGTGCCATTAAAAATTAACATATCCCTTCAATACAATCGTTTTTAATTTCCAATTCTCTCTATGCCATTGCCGTCAAAAGGCAGTTAACCGCGCCAAATTCCTTCCTCCTGCCGTGGCCCCGTCGCGCCGCCGACCCATGGCCCGCACACCCCCTCCGCCAGCTGCCACACTGCGCCTCCGTCGCACGCCGTCCGTGCCATGCTGCACCTCCGTCGGCCGCCCTTCGCAGCGCCCCTGCCGTGGCTCCGTCGCGCCGGCCACCACGTGCGAGCGCCGACCCGTGCCCGCACGCGCCCTCAGCCGGCTGCCATCGGGCAGCAAGCATGGCTCGCATGCAGGCGGAGGGGCAGCATGGGCGGCCGCGGCAGGCTGGACCCCGCGCCGCGCGCTGGAACCTGCCTAGGTGGCAGAGGGCACGGCGCGCGTGACGGCGGCCGCGGCAAGGGCGCGGCCCACGCGGCGCACGGCGGCCAGCACGACGGCGGTCGGGGCATGCTATGGCGGAGGGCACGGCCTGCGCAACGGCGGCCCGCGCGACGCGCGGCGGCCGACATGACGGCGGCTGGGGCATGCTGCAGCGGAGGGCGTGGCCCGCAACGAAGGACGCGGCGCGCACGGCGGCCCGCGCGACGGCCAGCGAGACGGTGGCCGGAGTAGGGGTGTGGCAGAGGGTGCGGCCAGTGGCGGAGGACGCAGCGGGCGGGGCGGCCCGCGCGACAGCGGCGGCGGCAGGGGCCCGGCGGAGGGCACAGCGCACGCGGCGGCTCGCGCGATGGCGGCCGCGGCTGTGGTGCGGCGGAGGGGCAGCACAGGCCTCCCCCGCGCGCGCCGCGGTGGAAGGATCCGAAGGGGTGAAGGTTGAAGGATCTGCGCGGCGGCCGACGAGGCCACGCTCGCCGACGTCTTCGCAGCCGCGACGGCCGCCGTGTCCGGGGCCTCATCCGCGGTCTTCGCCGGCGTGTCGGCCGCGTCTGCCGAGTCCGCCGCCAGCGTCGCGCCGTCCCTGCGGACGCCGACGCCTACACCCCGGTCTGCACGCCTGCCAGCCCGATGTGGCACAGTGGCAGGTGACCGACCTACTCCAGCGGCGGCGGGCCGTGTCGTTCGAGGACTCGTGTAACGAGGAGGAGGAGGAGTGGAAAGCGGCCATGGGCAGGGTGTGCGGGCTCGAGGCGTGCGTCGACGCCGCCGAGGCCGGCTGAGGAGCTGTACCGCGCGCTCGTGAGCGCCAGGGTCTCCTGCTCAACCTGCTCACGCCGACGTTCTGACGCCCTCCAGTAGCTTCTCCCTGGTACGGTAAGGCGAGGGTGTTTTTAACTGCGCTACAGTACTTTGACGGTGAAAACAAACGGCAGTGGCACTGAGGGGATCAAAAATTATAAACGATGGCATTGAAGGGATTAAATATTTTTCAATGGTATGTAAGGGATGAGTTGTATTTTACAGTGGCATGGAGGGAATTTACTCTATATTTTTACCACAACGGAGTAATTAATTCAAAGAACAAGCAGATTTTGCCCTCTAAATCAATTTCATCTTCCATATCAAAATCTTCTCTAATAATGCTCCCTGTACCATATCTTTTCATACATGTCGACGGGTGCGACACAGTGGTATGCAAGTACCAAGAAAGTTAGAGTAGAATACTGAAGAGCGTAGGGACTGGTGCTCGCTAACAAGCAGGATGGTAGCGACTCAAGCACAAAGCACACGGAGGTTTAGAGAGGCTCGGACCACCGGAGTGTAACATTCTACGTCCTCTTGGAGTGTTCTTGACTATGGACGAGAAACGGTTACAAGTGCTGAGAGCTCTAGGTGAACTGCCCAGACTTCGATGAGTTCGACCGACTCTATATGAGACCGACCTGTTGGACCTATGGGTTCAGCTTGTTCTAAGGTTGCCCACCTTCCCCTTTTATAGAGCAAGGGGCAGGTGGGAGGTACAATCAGACCATGCTGGGGCAGGTAGGAAGTACAATTAGACCACGTCATGATCGTGGGTACAGCGCTATGTCTTTTCTAACTGTTGATACACGTCGCACGATTCGTGGGACATGCGTGCACAGCGAGCGGCGTGGGGTAGGTGGCGTACGTCTCTACAGGGCGCGACATGGCGCAGGAGAGCCACGTCCCCCTTTTTGACCTTAGCATCCCTACAGTGGTTGGCGTCATGGCTAACGCACGGAGGAGCCCCGAGCTTACAAAAGCTTGGGCTGCTCTCCCGCGCGGCTTCCCTCCGGGCTTACGTAAGCCCAGGTCGTCTTGGCGGAACCTGGGTCGTCGGAGCTTACGTAAGCTCCGGCCCCGAGCCTTCGTCACGCCTACTTCCGGGGGGTCCCCGCCGCTGCGGCTCACCTGCGGGAGTGGACTTCAAGGTTGGGCTTGAAATGACCATGTTTCGGCCCATCTTGCGCTTCGGGCTGCGCAAGGGATGGCCCAGCTTCTAGCCTCGTCTAATGTGATGTGGTGGCTTATCTAGCGAGCCTGTTGGAGTAATGGGCTTGGCCCATTTATTCTAAAGCATTAAAAGAATTTAAAGCCCACTATTAATGCTAGGGAATCAATGTTTAATTCCGTACCGGGAATTGAGGAGGATCTCAACCGACTTAAAAGGTGGACTTCTTGTACACCACTTGTGAAGCCGGTAAGAGGAGGACGGTGAACCACACGCGCGCGCGCGCTCGCTCGCCTCGCCGGGCCGGGCCGGGCCGGGCCGGGCCGGGCCGTGGCCGTGGCCGTGGCCGTGGCCGTGGCCGTGGCCGTGGCCGTGGCCGTGGCCGAGGCGCGGTGCGATGTGATGGCTATTTTGCCGTTGACAGCAATTAATCGTGCGATTAAACGTGCAATTAAATCTGTAATTAATGGCCATAACCGCATCACCTAAATGACTCTGATGGTGTCCAGGTTCAACGATCCTGAGCACCTGAGTCACTATATAAGGAGTGCCATTCCCCTCATCCATCCTGCACCAGAGCACTGAGGCAACTCGGCTCCTCTCTTCTCCCTCTCCAGTTGCAACAACTGAGTTCCCCAACGCTAATTTCTGCGCGCACAGAATTAGCGTGAGCAGGCCTCCGAAACCTTGCTCGCCTTGAGATCCTGCACGGGATAGGCGGGCAATCAGGTTTTTGGGTAACGCTTTAGCGTGACTGCTCAAAAATACTAAGGCTTTGCCCGATTGTACGACTACTTCCTGGTGGACGAGCCGAACGACTACGTCGACTACATTCTGGTGGCCGAACGACTACGTCGACTACATCTTGGTGACCGTTCGTGGGACTGCACTGCGAACTTCTTCCTGCACCGATTTAGTTCGACTACTTCGACTGAGGCCAACCGAGTAGATGTCTACTCCAGTTGGTAACAGCGCAGCCAATGCCTCCGGCAACGGCCCCGCTTTAGGGTACTCCCTGAAACTTTGGTTATTTATATTGTTTATGCTTATATGTGTGATAAGTATAAACATGTTCACATGTTTTATTTTACTCCTTAAAGTCATAGAAATATTGCTAGTTTATACATTTAATTTTGGAATTAAAATATACCGAAAATTGCCTAGATTTCTAACAATCCAAAAACCTGATTTTGTTAATAGGCTTTCGGTATCTAGCTTTGCTGCATCAATCAAACCATCACCTTTTGATGGTTCAAATTATAAACGTTGGCAAGAGCGGCTTATACTGTGGTTAACACTATCGAGAGTGATCCATGTGAAAGAGGGTAAGCCTGAACAATTCTCTCCAGAGGAAGGGAGTGCGTTCGATGAGGCTGATATCCTCTTTCGAGGCTTGATCATTAGTGTTCTTGGTGATAACCTGGTGGATTCTTATATCCGGCTGCCAACTGGCAAAGCTTTGTGGGATGCTCTTGAGGCTCAATATGGAGTATCTGACGCCGGGAGTGAGTTGTATATCATGGAGCAGTTCCTTGAGTACAGGATGGTCGAAGACCGTTCTGTAGTGGAACAGGCTCATGAAATACATACTCTGGCAAAAGATCTCAAAAATTGCAGCAAAGAGTCCCCATGTGTGTTACCCAATAAGTTTGTGGCTGGAGGTATAATCTCTAAGCTGCCACCTTCTTGGAGGGACTTTGCTACTTCTCTAAAACATAAGAGACAGGAGTTCACAATAGATGGACTCATAGGGACTCTTGATGTTGAGGAGAAGGCGAGAGCAAAGGACATACGTGGGAAAGGAGTTGTTGGTGCTTCAAGTGCCAATCTTGTTCAGAAGAACAACTCTCATAAGAACAAGAAAAAGCCACCGCAGAACCAACCAAAGACTAAGAAGACAACCACTTTTAAGAAGAAGAAGAAGACGGGAGCTTGCTATGTGTGTGCTAGTACGGATCACTTTGCTGCAAAGTGTCCGAACCGCAAAGACAACGACTCCGCCAACATGGTTATTAGCGAGCCTGGAGGAACTTCGGGGTACGGTAATTTATTACCTACTGTTCTTTCAGTCTTTGGTTCACCCGAGTGGTGGGTTGACACTGGTGCTAATATTCATGTTTGTGCTGATGCTTCTTTGTTCTCTTCTTACCAGACCGGCGGGACTTCCTCCTTGCTGATGGGGAACGGATCACATGCGCGTGTTCTTGGTGTTGGTACGGTAAATCTGAAGTTTACTTCGGGGAAGACCGTGCAGCTGAAGAACGTGCAGCATGTCCCCACCATCAAGAAGAATTTAGTCAGCGGCTCTCTACTGTGTAGAGATGGTTTCAAATTAATCTTTGAGTCCAATAAATGTATCTTGTCTAAGTTTGGTACTTTTGTTGGAAAAGGTTATGAAAGCGGAGGTTTGTTCCGTCTTTCTTTGTCAGATGTTTGTAATAAAATTGCATACAATGTTATTAACGTTGATGAAACAAATGTTTGGCATTCGAGGCTTTGTCACGTTAATTTTGGTTGTATGATGCGCTTAGCTAATTTGAGCTTAATTCCAAAGTTCACTTTTGTCAAAAATTATAAGTGTCATGTATGTGTTGAATCAAAACAAACTCGTAAGCCTCATAAGACTGCGGAGGCAAGGAGCTTGGCACCCTTAGAATTAATTCATTCCGATTTGTGCGAAATGAATGGAGTGTTGACAAAAGGTGGTAAAAAATATTTCATGACTTTGATTGATGATAGTACTAGATTTTGTTACATCTATTTGTTGAAGTCAAAAGATGAAGCTTTACACTACTTTAAAATCTATAAAGCTGAAGTAGAAAACCAACTTGAGAGAAAGATCAAAAGAGTTAGGTCAGATCGTGGTGGCGAGTATTTCTCAAATTTATTTACTTTATTCTGCGAGGAACATGGTATTATTCATGAGAGGACGCCTCCCTATTCACCTCAGTCAAATGGGGTTGCCGAAAGAAAGAACCGCACTCTAACGGATTTGGTTAACGCCATGTTAGATACAGCGGGACTTTCCAAGGAATGGTGGGGTGAGGCTATATTGACTGCATGTCATGTCCTAAACCGTGTTCCTACAAAGAATAAAGAGATAACTCCTTTCGAGGAATGGGAGAAGAAAAGGCCAACACTGTCATACTTACGTACATGGGGTTGTTTGGCAAAAGTGAGTGTGCCAATAACCAAGAAACGTAAGCTTGGACCTAAAACTGTGGATTGTATCTTTCTAGGTTATGCTATTCACAGCGTTGGATATAGATTTTTAATAGTGAAATCTGGAGTACCTGACATGCATGTTGGTACTATAATGGAGTCCAGAGATGCTACATTTTTTGAAAACATTTTTCCCATGAGAGATGAAACAAGTTCATCTAGGCAAGAGTTCATCAAGGATGATGGCTCTGCTGAGCCGATAGAACACAATGAACATACACTTGTAGAAAATCCTGAGGAGGATAACAATGATGCTCCGAGAAAGAGCAAGAGACAAAGGACTGTAAAGTCTTTTGGTGATGATTTCATTGTATACCTCATAGATGATACACCCAGAACCATTGAAGAGGCATATTCATCTCCTGATGCTGACTATTGGAAGGAAGCAATAAGGAGTGAGATAGATTCTATTATGTCTAATGGAACCTGGGAGGTCGTTGAACGTCCTTATGGATGTAAACCGGTTGGATGCAAGTGGGTGTTCAAGAAAAAGCTTAGGCCAGATGGTACTATTAAAAAGTACAAGGCTAGGCTTGTGGCCAAGGGTTATACACAAAAAGAAGGAGAAGATTTCTTTGACACTTATTCACCAGTTGCCCGATTGACCACAATTCGAGTGTTACTTTCCTTGGCAGCCTCTTATGGTCTTCTCGTTCATCAGATGGACGTTAAGACGGCTTTCCTCAATGGAGAGTTAGAAGAGGAGATCTATATGGATCAGCCGGATGGGTTTGTATCAAAGGGTCAAGAAGGAATGGTTTGTAAGTTGTTAAAATCTTTATATGGTCTCAAGCAAGCACCTAAGCAGTGGCATGAAAAGTTTGATAGAACTTTGACCTCTGCCGGCTTTGTTGTGAACGAAGCTGACAGATGTGTGTACTATCGCTATGGTGGGGCTGAAGGAGTGATTTTGTGCTTGTATGTGGATGACATACTGATCTTTGGCACTAGCCTTAATGTGATTAAGGAAGTCAAAGAGTTTTTATCTCAAAATTTTGAGATGAAGGATCTGGGAGAAGCTGATGTTATCCTTAATATAAAGCTGGTAAAAGAGATCAATGGTGGGGTGATTCTTACACAGTCTCACTATGTGGAGAAGGTGTTAAGTCGCTTTGGTTATAGTGACTATAAACCTGTCTCAACACCATATGATGCCAGTTTAATTCTTAGAAAGAACAAAAGGATAATGCGAGATCAGCTGAGATATTCTCAGATCATTGGTTCATTAATGTATTTAGCGAGCGCTACAAGACCTGACATCTCGTTTGCTGTAAGCAAACTGAGCCGGTTTGTTTCAAACCCGGGAGATGATCATTGGAAGGGTCTTGAAAGAGTAATGCGCTATCTGAAGGGGACAATGAACTATGGAATTCACTACACCGGGTACCCAAGGGTACTAGAAGGGTATAGTGATTCAAATTGGATTTCTGATGCTGATGAGATAAAGGCCACAAGTGGATATGTGTTTACACTTGCTGGTGGAGCTGTTTCCTGGAAGTCTTGCAAGCAGACCATCTTAACAAGGTCAACTATGGAAGCAGAACTCACAGCATTAGATACCGCCACTGTTGAGGCTGAGTGGCTTCGTGAGCTCCTTATGGACTTGCCGATAGTTGAAAAACCGTTACCGGCAATCCTAATGAACTGTGACAATCAAACGGTAATTGTCAAGGTGAATAGTTCAAAGGATAACATGAAGTCATCTAGACATGTGAAAAGGCGGTTGAAATCTGTCAGAAAATTGAGAAACTCCGGAGTTATAGCCCTGGACTATGTTCAGACGGCTAAAAATCTGGCAGATCAGTTTACAAAGGGTCTTTCACGAAATGTGATAGACAATGCATCTATGGAATTGGGCTTGAGACCCACGTGAGTCATTCTATAGTGGAAACCTGTCCTATGTGATCGGAGATCCCGTGAATTAGGATGGTGAAACAAACTAAAGTCTGACTGTGAGAAGAGAACCTTTGTGAAAAGGGCTCATTCCGTGTATAAGGTGCATTTCTCTTCTAATCTGTATGGCAGGTTGGTCTATACCTTAATGTGTGCCAGGTGGTTTCTTTTAAACAAATGAGTTGTTTTCTTGAAACAAAGATGTTGTCCTACAGAACATCTGAAAGGAACACACCTATATGAGTTTGACCACTGGTCATGGTCTATGAGAATTGGGTATTCTATAGAAACTCATGAAGGGCCTGGAGTATGACTTATAAGCTCCAAACCGCGGGGATGCTTTTGCAGCCTAGTACCAGTGTAGGGCTCTGGTCAAACTTGTTTGCACAAAACTGGCAATTCAAGGCATAGTCCATTGCATAGTTGTGAGTAAGTGTAGCCTTTGTCCTAGATGGAAGTTCAACTTAACAGTCTCTGTCGAATACTGGTATATCAATGAGAGAATGAGGGTATTTCTAGTGTGGCTTGAATTTCTTGGTGGGGATTGTTGGAGTAATGGGCTTGGCCCATTTATTCTAAAGCATTAAAAGAATTTAAAGCCCACTATTAATGCTAGGGAATCAATGTTTAATTCCGTACCGGGAATTGAGGAGGATCTCAACCGACTTAAAAGGTGGACTTCTTGTACACCACTTGTGAAGCCGGTAAGAGGAGGACGGTGAACCACACGCGCGCGCGCGCTCGCTCGCCTCGCCGGGCCGGGCCGGGCCGGGCCGGGCCGTGGCCGTGGCCGTGGCCGTGGCCGTGGCCGTGGCCGTGGCCGAGGCGCGGTGCGATGTGATGGCTATTTTGCCGTTGACAGCAATTAATCGTGCGATTAAACATGCAATTAAATCTGTAATTAATGGCCATAACCGCATCACCTAAATGACTCTGATGGTGTCCAGGTTCAACGATCCTGAGCACCTGAGTCACTATATAAGGAGTGCCATTCCCCTCATCCATCCTGCACCAGAGCACTGAGGCAACTCGGCTCCTCTCTTCTCCCTCTCCAGTTGCAACAACTGAGTTCCCCAACGCTAATTTCTGCGCGCACAGAATTAGCGTGAGCAGGCCTCCGAAACCTTGCTCGCCTTGAGATCCTGCACGGGATAGGCGGGCAATCAGGTTTTTGGGTAACGCTTTAGCGTGACTGCTCAAAAATACTAAGGCTTTGCCCGATTGTACGACTACTTCCTGGTGGACGAGCCGAACGACTACGTCGACTACATTCTGGTGGCCGAACGACTACGTCGACTACATCTTGGTGACCGTTCGTGGGACTGCACTGCGAACTTCTTCCTGCACCGATTTAGTTCGACTACTTCGACTGAGGCCAACCGAGTAGATGTCTACTCCAGTTGGTAACAGCGCAGCCAATGCCTCCGGCAACGGCCCCGCTTTAGGGTACTCCCTGAAACTTTGGTTATTTATATTGTTTATGCTTATATGTGTGATAAGTATAAACATGTTCACATGTTTTATTTTACTCCTTAAAGTCATAGAAATATTGCTAGTTTATACATTTAATTTTGGAATTAAAATATACCGAAAATTGCCTAGATTTCTAACAGAGCCAGGGGTACCCTACCCCCGGGGCGCTGACAGTGGCCCCCGGGACTGACGTGGCGGAGTTTTCGGCGCGGTAGGCCCACCTCTCAGCCGCCATGTTGCCCCGGTTGCCTGAATCTTCCCCAAGAAGGAACCGTTTCCTCCTCGGGGAGCGGAACCGCTGCGCCTGTTCAGTGGCGTCACATCGCTTCAACCATAGCACATGGGGGAGTGGATCGAGGTGACCCTTAAATCCTCCAAATGCTATTTCCCCCCATTATGCCTTCCTTGCCATTTGCTCATTCATCATCTTCTCGCCTTCTTCTTCTTTGAGCGCTTTCTTGCCTCCCCTTCTTCTTCCTGCTAGCTTGAACCTTTTCTTGCATCGCCATGTCGTCAAGCTCGCACCTCCGTGCCTGGACTATGGCGATGCTACCGAAGTCTCGGGTTCACAACCTCAAGGCTCTTTACAAGGTTGCGGACACCTTGGGCTGGTATGATGCCGAAGTCTCGGGTTCACAAACTATAATATCTTGTTATTGTTACGATTATGGCATCGTCTTTGAATTAGTTACTGTGAAATAAGCAAAATGGCCCTGTATTTTTCATTACTGAAATTATATGGTCAATCACCTGGTCCACATCTCTATATGAACAGGACTGAAGTTCTGTATCTATAATCAGGAAGAGTCCTAAGCATAAGCGTCATGTATAGAACAGCAAAATCACAAATGTACATACTACTTCTAAGGATCCAAAATGGTGAATACAACTGGTCCAAATGAGCCATATTACCAATGGCAGGCATTTTGTGGACATAATGTGACTGTAGTGGGACAGAATAATACTTGCTAGAAAGCTTCATCAAATCAAACATTATTTGCAACAAGACTGTACGAAAGTTAACAAGATGTCTGACAAGGTGTCTCATTTTCATCAGGTGCACCAGATTTGTCATGTGCCAGTTAGTTCAATTAACTGGTGGGACCTACTCACAATGGATCAAGTTCAGGAATCTAACTAGGCACACTTCCATTTTTTAGAACTAAGGGTAAAATGTACACAAAAGGCAATATGAGAAAAATATATATGTACCAACATCGCATAAATTTGTAAACAGAAAGAGATATGACAGGGAACATTATCAGGGTAAATCAGTTAAGAAGAGAGAGGTCTTGCTGAATGAAAACTGAAGAAGCTAGTGAGGTTGCTTACATTAAAATTTTAAAATACAGATATTTTCTGAAACTAATTCTTTAAGATGCCACATATAATGGTAAATACATCATAAAGTTCCATATGATTAAACAAAATATCAGTATAGGCATGGTATAAGGAATTTCAACCCGCTACTCCATCCTAACCATGAATAGCAACAATATTACTGGAAAATCGTAAGGACTTACAATAGCTCTACTGGAATATTTATACAGTAGGTAAAGTATAGTCAAACCATGTAGAAGTGTGTTGTATCAATTATCAAAACATTTAATTATTGCTCTCAAGAAAAACTGAGCACCTCATGATGCTACCTTCTAAAGTTGTGACTGCTATGTTTTCTCGAATACGCAGGAGAGCTGCGTGTCTTTGTATTAATAGAGAGAATAAACCGGCCCCTTACAAACTAGCACACCTCACTCCGAGCCGAGCTGTGAGGGGCTGTGATACACTATGATGTTGTTGCCTAAGAAAAAAACAAAAGCTTGACCCGAGACCACTAACAAGGACTAGGAACTAGCCTAGTCCGAACACTTGACCAGCACTCAAGGAGCTGAGGCTTCGAGCCCCTGCCAGACACCACAAGTGGTGTTCATCCTTGAACGCCTGCAGTAACCTGTCCAAATTTGGGCGGTCTCCTTCAAACACACAAGCGTTTCGGTGTTTCCAAAGAAGCCCAGCACCCAAAATAAACCTGCTATGTTGATTAGCCCTCCTTCATCAATGCAATTGATGGGCCGGCTATCATCATAGCCAATTCCTTTAAGAAGTTGCTCCAATTCGTCCAATAAACCTGTTCAAGTAAACAGTTAAGAATGCACTGTTCAAAACTCCTAATAGTACACGAAACAGATACTAAAAGGCGAATGAGCTAAAAGGGAAATAAGAGCAGTAGTGAACAATGCATAAATTACTAAAGCATGAAGGGTCATACTTTTGAGTAGTACGACTCAGGATCTAGTCTATGTCCATCTCACTTCTTTTTTTATGCCAAAAATAGAGCTTTTTAATTTGCCACCTAAGTAATATATATTTCTTTGTTGTGCTTAATTCAAGGTGCAACAAGGGGGAGAAAAGATACATACTTTAGGCTGGCCAGATTTGGTTCAGACGTTCATAGAGACGAGATTCAGAGGGAGTAAGACGTCTTCTCTTCTTGTGCAGATCTTTGCCTTGTCTTTTTAATGACTTCACTTTGTTTAAAACTCTCCCATCTTCATAACATCTTTGATCTTGAAAAACAGCATGAGTAATGATCTTCCTTCTCTCGCTCGTGTTTGGCAGCCTACCTTTTCGATTCTTAAAAGAGGAAAAGAGGTCAATAAGGCATTGTTAATGGCTCGTTGTCTTGCGACATTGTTGATGTCCCGGAGATTGGACCTGTTGACCGCCTTGTTGATGTCCGTGTTGATGGTCCGGCGCTTGATGATGATAGCGGCATGCGGCCCAGACGATGCTCACATTGATGACATCCATTTGCAGCCGCTTCCTGCGCGCGCCTGTTGAAGCAGGAGATAAAGGAATGGATTAGAGGAAACTATTAGCGCTACGACACAACCAAAAAACCATAAAAAAAGACTATTGCGATTGCGATTAGTATATACCCGGGTTTTTTGTCGCGCAAATGAGCCTGAAAATTTTGAACTAAGTCGGAGAAATTGCGCCCGCACAAATCACAGCAGACATCCATCCTCGCGGCGGCGGCTCGCGCTGGGCTTGGGGAGGAGGATGCGCCGAGCGAGGGCGAGCGGAGGAGAGAGCGGCGGCGGATGGATGCGGACTGCCGAGAAGCCGGGGACGGATGAGCAGCCGGACAGCTATCAGCAGAAGGGTATGCAAGGGCCCACAGGGTGGATCTAAACATCCAAATTTGATATTTTAAAATACATATACTTGAAATTTTATATTAATCTTTTTTATATTATCAAGCATATTATTACACATAAAAATAAAATTTTGTATAGATTTTTTTATGCATTATTTGCTCCCTACAATTAAAAAGGTGAAAAAATATTTGAATCCGTATCCGATCCGTATTCGAATTTTTATATCTATTATTTGAGAATATATATGATAAATTTGAGGTTAAGTTTTTATGAATCTTTACAAGATCAATGTTAAATATAAGGCTATGAATTTACATAGTAAATTCTATATCTTATTTGTCCATAATCGAAGAAAAATGACCAAAAATCTGACATTCCAATAAATATCCGAATCCATCCTCCGCACGTTCTCTTTTTTTTTAAAACCCAAAAACAACAGCTGAGCTCCACGGATGGCTAAAAAAAATCTTCTTGTAGAAGATTAGTAGGTTACAATAAATTACACAATATTGTTGTTCAAATTACACAAACATAATAGTCCATCATAGTCCATTAGCACACGCACCACAAAACATCCTCACAACCAACTAGAGTTCAATAATCCATCAGGCCTCAGGCTCTATCCTCTATCAACACCCGCAAGTAGAAGCTTTGTTGTGTAATATTGATATTGGCGACACTTGGGATCACACAGAGATGAATAACGTCCATAATCCTAGCTGGATGTGGACTTAAGTAGTGCCCAAGTTCCTCCCGTGGTCGCCCATCCGGACCAGCCTGATATAAGAACACCTTGAGCAAGAAACTTGGAAGATCAGGTTTAGCCTCAGCATCACCGAGCCAAATGAAGTATAGGTCTATTTCTGTAACGAAGAAAACAAAGTATTCCTCTTGACCCTCTAAAACAACGCCTGTTCCACAACGGATCAAGGGGATATCTTCTTTGTAACCTTCATAAGATATATTCTCATAAAAAACCCCATGATGGTTTATCAGATAAGAGGCCAGCGTATTCCAGAAAAACGGCTTCTGTCTACACATAGCCATCGGACACATGAGTTCCCAGAGATTGCAAGACCGGGTATGTTTCATATAGTTAGCTGGAGTTAAGTTTGCACCACAGCGATAAGGGCAATCAATCACACCGGCCATGATTCTGCTGTCCAGGCCAACTACTCGGAAGCATGGATGAGATGTGATAATAGAGTGCGCTCTTGAGCATGAATATCACAGTAGCTGGCCACAGGAGTTCTCGAACGCCAAGGCTGAGCACCAGGGTAAGCCCCGTCACCAAGCCTTCGTACTCCGCAATATTGTTGGAGGCTTGGAAGAAGAGGTAGACAATGTACCAGAGCTGCTCTCCAATGGGGGAGTTTAGTACCACGCGTGCACCGGCAACGTGGTGCCGGCTGGAGCCATCAAAGTATAGCTCTCAGGGCTTCCCTGTGAATGTGGGAGGATAGCCCCGGGGAGGTGCACCTTCCGGCATCGGAAGCCTGTCAAGGTGGTACTGCCCGGGGGTCCCCTCCGCGATGAAGTCAGCCAGGACTTGGCTCTTGATCATGTTGCGGGGGACAAATTCAATTTCAAACTCCAACTCTGCAGCCCACTTGGCGATGCGCCCAATTGAGTGGCGGTTGCGAAGGATAGATCCGAGTGGAAATGTCATGGTAACGGAGATCTTGTGCGCTTGGAAGTAGCGGTGGAGCTTCTTTGATGCAACGAGGACCGCGTACAACAGCTTCTGGACCTCTGGGTACCTGCTCGGAGCCTCCCGTAGGACTTTGCTGACAAAGTACATGGGCCGTTGCACCCCCCCCCCTCCCCCGTGGTGTTGGGACTTGATCCCCAAAACTCTCGCCCGCCTGGAGGTTGTCCCCTGGCGGCCCCCAAGCGGAGGATCCTCCTTCTGGGGATAGCTCCAGGCGCTTTACAACAAGGACCATGCTGACGACATCGTCCGTAGCAGCAATGTAGAGGAGCAGGGGCTCCCCCTGCTCTGGAGCAACAAGCACCGAAGGGGAGGTCAGATACTTCTTCAAGTCGTTGAATGCCGCCTCTGCTTCCTCTGTCCACTCGATCGGGTTTGCCCATCTCAAAATTTTGAAGAATGGGAGAGCCCGGTGCCCGAGCTTGGAGATGAAGCGGCTGAGTGCCGCTAGACACCACGTAAGGCGCTGAACTTGCTTGATGTTGGTTGTGGGACGCATGTTCTCGATGGCCCGGATTTTCTCCAGGTTGGCCTCAATCCCCCGGTGTGATACCAGGAAACCGAGGAGCTTGCCTGCAGCGACCCCAAACACGCACTTCTCGGGGTTCAGCATCATCTTGTGTGCGCGGAGGCTTTGAAAAACGCCATCCAAGTCCTGGAGGAACAAATCGCTCTGGTGAGATTTTACAACAATGTCATCTACATATACCTCCACGGTTTTGCCGATGTGGGGTTTCAGAGTTATATGTGTAGCTCTTACAACAGTCGCTAAAGCATTTTTGAGACCATACGGCATGTTGACATAACAATACAGGACATGAGGTGTGACAAATGAAGTTTTTTCCACATCTTCCCTAGCCATATGGATCTGGTGGAAACCAGAGTATGCATCCAGAAATGACAAAAGCTCACAACCTGAGGTGGAGTCCACAATTTGATCTATTCTAGGGAGAGGATAAGGATCTTTTGGACAGGCTTTGTTTAAGTCGGTGTAGTTGATGCACATGCGTAGCTTGCCTCCGGCCTTCGGAACGATGATAGGGTTGGCCAGCCACTCGGGGTGCTGGACCTCCCTCATGAATCCGGCGCACAGCAGCTTCTCGATCTCGAGGTGGATGAACTCCTGGCGCTCGAGAGACTACTTCCGGACCTGCTGCTTGACGGGCTTGGAGCCCGGACGGATCGTGAGGTGATGCTCAATCACTTCCCTAGGGACCCCGGGCATGTCGGAAGGTTGCCAGGCAAACATGTCGACATTCGCCCGGAGGAAAGCGACGAGCACGAGTTCCTATTTGGCTCCCAGGCCTCCGCCTATGCGGGCGATCTGGGAGGGCTTCGCGCCGATCTGCACCATCTTCGCCGGGACCTGCTCGGCGTTGTCGGGCTTCGTGGCACCGCGGGAGCTTGACGGAGATGCGTCGGGGCTGTCCGTCGTCTTCATTTTTGCATCCAGGGGCCCGAAACTGATGGTCGGGATCCCCTGGTCGCGGGCTTCTTCACCTCAGAGCAAGTCCTTGAACCCCTCCGTAGCGATTGCGTGCAGCTTCTCGAGGGCGGCGACAGCCGCCGGTCGATCTCCGGGGATGGTGATTACCCCATTGGGCCCTGGCATCTTCATGCACAGGTACCCGTAGTGGTCCGCGCCATAAATTTATAGAGGAGAGGACACCGGAAGATGGCGTTGTACGGCAAGTTCAGGCGGGCGACGGTGAAGGAGATATACTTCGTGCGGAAGTTCTCCGGCGTACCGAAGGTAACCGGAAGAGTGATGGCCCCCCACGGGATGATCAGATGACCGCCCGACAGGTCAACTCGATCGAGCCAGCCACACCTCAATACTTGAAGTGGTCTGAGCACCCTATCACCTTTAGTCGGGCGGATCACCCTCATCACATACTTTTCCCCGGCAGGTTCCCTCTAGTTTTGAACCCAACTATTGGCAGGGTGGTCCTTATGAAGACTTTGATTGATGGAGGAGCAGGGACGAACATATTGTTCGCCCATACCCTTGACGCCATGGGACGATCCAAGCGCAAACTGTCCCCCTCCGACACACCTTTCCATGGTATTGTTCCTTGAAAGTCAGTCATGCCACTCAGGTGTATCAAACTACCGGTTACCTTTGGTGAGATCACCAATTACCGTATCGAGTTCCTCACATTCGAGGTCGCCGACATCGAGATGGCTTATCACGCAATCCTCAGGCGACCCGGAATTTCCAAATCCATGGGTGTCACACACTACACTTACATGATGATGAAGATCCCTGGCCCTAAGGGTCCGATCACCATCAAGTGTGATCCGAAGAAGGCCTATGCTTGCGTCAAGGAAAGCGTGGAACTGGCTATGAGGCAATAGGCTGCAGCCAACTTGACTACCGCTCAATTTACTGCTGCTGCTATTCCCAACTCGGATGAAGCGCCTAGCAAGATAGCGAAGCCATATCTAGCGGCCTTGCCTACCCCTAACCCGGTGATGCCGTTCCAAGAGGCCGGTCCGTGCTTGAAATAGAGTATACCACAGGTTTACTCCATCGCCGAGTGGCCAAATTAACTCGACCGGGGGCTTGCCGACTGCCTTTGGCTCCGGGGCTCGAGGGTTACCGTCCCCCAAGCTTCTGTACCTTTTTATCTTCTTATTAGCTAAGCCTTTTAATAAGTAGAGTCCATATTTATGATACTTTTGATAATAGCTAGAGATGTGTTGAATAACAAGTCAGCTCCCTTTAATTTCTGTTCTTCAGTACGCTTCTTTTTCAGAACTTGAGAATTATGCTGACCTCTTCATACGAGTTTTTATCTCCTTTGGCTCATAGTCTTCACTCGATCAAGCTAGGCTTACTGCCGAGTCATTTTATGACCTCATCAGCAAGCCGGGGGCTACATCGATCAGTAAGCACGACCAACCTTTTTCATAATTCGGGTTTTCTGGGTTGGTTTCCCCACAACATCATAAGGCCCTCATTAATATTGTAGTTAGGCTTTTTTTATCAAATTTAAATTGCTCCGCAAGCTAAGTCATTTTGGCCTTTGGCTGCTTCTTGCTTACAAAGGAATCTATGATCAGCCTGCTTTCCCGGTCTATGAAAAGGTGCCAAGTTGCCTCGGATCACTCGGATCGAAGGATTGTGAACTCTTTCTCTTCGGCTTACCTGAGATTATTGGCCGAGTTGTGCTACGCTTCGCCAAAAACTAGGGGGCTACACTTAATACCTGCCCTGTAGAAGACCTTTCTTATTAAACCTTCAAAATTATTTTGTGCAGGAACCTTTATGGAGTGTCCGCCAGACTGCGCTGCTAGTCTACCAGAGAGTCGGGGGCTACACCCAATGGGTGCGCCGACTGTACACCCCGACTTCAATAAAGATCGAACTCTTCCATCACCTTATCAAAGTTTATACCTGCAGTAGGGAAACGTAAGAGAGTACGGAGTATTTGTTTTATAAACAAAAGAGTCACTAGGCTATCCTATTACAAAATCTCGAGGCCGGTTGGGCCAGTCCACCCCTAATGATCGACAGGTCAATGTTAGGGTAGAAGGACTTGAGCAATGTCATGCCTTGGGCGCACCCGCCGGCTGTTACTCTTCAGGAGGATTCGCGCCGAGTTCGGCTCCACTTCAAGCTTGGACAGCACCTTCTTCGCCAACTTGGCCGCCATTGCCCGTAGCCGCGAGAGCTCCTTCTCTACTGCCTCCATCCGGCGAAGGGACGCAAAGTGGGCTCAGTCATGAACTCATCACTCGGGAAAAGGAAAGGCTTGCCCAAAAGACACTTACTATTTGTCTCCATAGTAGCGAAGGCTGTCTTCTTCTCTGCCTCGGCCAGGGCTGCATCAGACTCCTTCTTAGCCCGAGTTAGGTCGTTCCTCTCTGCAGACAACAGCTCCACCTCCCTTTTCAAGGATGATATGGAGGAGTCGGCCTTAGCCTTCTCACGCCTCATCTCTCGGAGTTCCTTCTCGAGGAGGAGATGGTAGTGGCAGAGGCTATAGGAGTCAGAGTCATAGAATTAAAGTTAAAGATATGATGACAGAGGACTCGGGAGTTGACCTACCGTTAGAGGACTCTTTCAGGGTGGCGATCTAGCGCACACTCTGAGCCCATCTAGATGTTTTTTTCTCAGCCTCAGTCCCGAACGTCCTAGCAAGTGGTTTGATCAGCTCTAAGCCTTCCGTAAGCTATAGCCACTCTCTCGGGCACCCCGTCTATTATTTTGAGTCGTGGCAGCTCGTGTATGCGTAGGCGGCGCTCCACTGAAGGTTCTGATGATAACAAGCTACCCGGGTATCTACAAGATGGGCTTAGGCCACCACTCGGATAGGGGTGGGCCGGGCCTCCAGATCAATGGCGGCACATATAACAACTTGGATTGCCATAACAAGTAGGGAACATATCTGGTGCAAACTAAGGACCTCGTGCAAACCCATGCAAACCTACCAAAAAAATTTCAAAATTTTTTTAAAAAAATCATGAATATGCTTCTCAGCTTACCTCATCTATATATAAAATTTCATGGTCAAATTCATCTTACTCTAAAAATTACAAAAAAGACAAAATTTCTAACAACAGTAATGGTTCAAATGCATCTCAAATTTGTCTTTTTTGTAACTTCTAGAGTACGATGAATTTGACCATGAAATTTTATATATAGATGAAATAAGCTGAGAAGCATGTTCATGATTTTTTTAGAATTTTTTGAAACTTTTTTAGTAGGTTTGCACGAGATCCTTGGTTTGCACCAGATACGTTGCCTAACAAGTATCCTGCAGGATCCTGGTGACTTGGAAATAATTAGGCTTACCAAAAACCTGTTGTAATACGATACGAAAGATAGATGCCGACTAGTTCTAGGATTCCAACTTGTAACCCTACCACTGGGGAGTATATAACCACGGGCAGGGGATCCCTTGATGGGGGAACTCATCCATAAACACCTTAGAATCTAGGTTGCGCCCTGCACATTGTTCTTGAGTACAGGAATACAATAGCCGCATACATGACGCAGGGTATTACACCATTAGTGGCCCGAACCTATCTAAACTGTGTCTCTGTGTCCTGTGCTACCATCTGTGATTCGCCCTGATAATCCTATACCTAAATCTACTCGTCGGTACAAAGCTACGACAGTTGGCGCGCCAGTTAGGGGCCTAGGCATTGAGATACGATCCAGATGGAGTTCAACGACAATTTTACCGGACTTGGCGGAAACGTGTTCCGCTTTGGGTCCATCAACACCGTAACCCGGCTTCCGGTTCATCCCGCATCGCCAGTTGTGCTTACCAAAAATGGCCCACTTGGAGCTCCCGATTCCATGGCGTAGCTGCTCCAAAGTAAGCTATGGAATGCATGCAAACGAGGGTGCAGATGATCATATGCAAAATGGCAGCAAGGATGCATGAGCGTGATGTACAAATATTCCATATTACACAAGAAAGTAAAAACAAGCAATCTTTTAATATTTTTTCTACACTATTAAACTTGGCAGCCATGTTCTACAATCAAAATAGATCTGATGCACTTGAAATTTTTTACAGAAAACTTACAGTACCATAACAAGACCGCCATAAAATTTTTAGCCCATTTGAAGCACATTTACTATTCCTTTTGATTTTTCTCATTTCCTAGGCTTAACATGAAGCATAATTAAGAAACAGTAGATAACAGCAACTAAAACACACGGAAACTTTACACAAGCTTATTTCCACAGTAACAAGTCTACCTAAAATTGGGTGGAGCATTTAGAGCACATGTTAACCCACTTTTCTATTTATTGAACCCCTAGTCCATAGCATTTAATCTTTTTGATAGAAAATACAGAAATATGATGTGAAGCTGAAAATTATACAGTAAAAATCCTAAGGCCATTTGAACACAATAAAATATACTTATCAATTTCACCCCCTTTTTCCTTATTTTCTTACTAGTTTAACAAGCATAATGTACATGCATATCAAAACAGGAGCAAACATGGTCCCAAAAATTCCAGAGGCTCAATCTTACAGTAATATGACTATAAATTATTTGGTGGAATTTTTGGAGCAAGTTTTATAGCAGCTTTCCATTTATTTATACAAATCAACATGGCACTTTTCTATTTCAAAACACATATCAAACAGCAAGTAAAGCACATGAAAAATTTACACAAACCTATTCTGAGCTAAAGTAACATGCACAATTTTTCCCATAATATTCTGAGCATATTTGCTTTGGATGGGTAATTCGTAGCGGCTATGATGGCACATGAGTTGTGTTGGACCTGTAACTGCTGGGAGGATCCTTGCTATTGTACGGCCGACTGCCAGCGTCTTTGTCCCTTCAATCCTTTGGTTACCATGACTGACCCTTTGTTGAGTGCTTGCGTGTTGCTACCAATCTTGTTAGAGGTTGCATTGCTAAATGTTGCTATCGTTGTGCGCACCCTCAGGACGTGGCACGTCGATAAGAAAGCGTTCATGTCGTTGCCTTGTGTAGTCACCCTTGGCTGCCTTCATCATGGCCACCTTGTGTTCGCTCTTGGTAACAAAAAAAGGTTGAAGGTGCTTTGGCGTCCCGTGCCTATCAGAGATTGTCCGATTGGAAACGACAGTTGGCCCGGCTAATGCACTATGTGGAAGTCGGTGCCTGCTTGTCGATGAGGATGTGCTACCTGGTTGATCCTACCGGTAGTCATATGCTTGTCTCAAAGATTAAGCTATGCATGTGCAAATATGAACTAATTCGAACTGTGAAACTGCGAATGGCTCATTAAATCAGTTATAGTTTGTTTGATGGTACGTGCTACTCGGATAACCGTAGTAATTCTAGAGCTAATACATGTAACAAACCCCGACATCCGGAAGGGGCGCATTTATTAGATAAAAGGCTGACGCGGGCTCTACTCACTGATCCGATGATTCAGGATAACTTGACGGATCGCACGGCTCTCGTGCCGACGGCGCATCATTCAAATTTCTACCTTTCAGTGTAGGATAGGGACCTACCATGGTAGTGACGGGTGATGTAGAATTAGAGTTCGATTCCGAAGAGAGTGTGAGAAATGGCTATCATATCCAAGAAAGACAGCTGGCGTAGACCAAAATTTGATTTGTTTCTCACATGTAGAAAGAATTAGGTGATCCAAAACGTAAAAAGAAAAAGGAAAGAAAAGAAAAGAACAGATGGAAGAAAGAAAAAAATTGAAACGTCCAACAAGTACAGTCAGGCCATAGAGAGAGAGACAATGCCACCAATGGGAGCTCAAAGAAAGAAATGACGAAGCAAGTATAAAAAATGAGGAAAAGGAAAGCAAGGCGCGGCGGGTGCAGGCCATGGTCGGCAACGTCCTCCGCTTTCGCGTGTCAAGGCGAGGTGACAAGGCGTGCAGAGATTGTCATGCGCGCGAGCAAGCGGGGACATAGTGTGCTTGATGGCTTGGGGGCGCTACGAGACCGGATGGTGGTTTAATGCAACGGCGACGGTGAGCGAGAAGGTGGCGTGCGAGGAAGGTGCGGCGGGGGCAGGCCATGCCTGGTCGGCGACGTCCTCGGCTTTGGCGCATCAATGGAAATTTTCTTCATCACGTGAACACAGTTGCCCTTCACCTTGATTCTAATTCTGTGAAGGGAGCAGGCTTCCTTGACCAGGCCACCATGAGATGCAGCAGCTAGCTTGTCTGACGAGACAAGTCGCCCATCACTGTCAATCCTGATAACTGCGTGCATAAGTCCATGTATCACTGTCTATATTAGGGCCGTGTTTGGTTACTCACCAAATTTTTTGCGCACGTTTTTCGAGAAGAGAATCTCGTGTGCATGGAGTACTAAATGAAGTCTATTTGCAAAACCTTTTCAGGGATGGGTGTAACTTTTCGAGACAAATCTAATTGCGGTAAGTAATTGATGATTTGCTACAGTGATGCTACAGTAACCATCCTCTAATCGCGCGGTCAAAGACCTCATTAGATTTGTCTCGCGATTTACACGGGGGGTTGTGGAGGTGGTTTTGTAATTAGACTTCGTTTGCTACTCTAAATTTTTGGTCAAAAGTGCTACAGTAAAAACGTGAAATGTAACCAAACACGGCCTAGGTGTCAAGACATACTAAAAGGGGCTCAAGAACGAAGGTTCTTGCCTGTAAGAAATGTAAGTGCTTTCTCTGATACATTTATCCTTAATGGTGGTTGTTAAAATCTAAAAACTGTTGTGCAATCTGCAGTGGCTAACAGGAAAGGATTCAAAAGAACTGTGTAGTCCACATAAGCTCATTGGATGTGACTAGTACCGTCCAGCAGATGCGAAGAAAGGAAGTGGTAGAGCCAATGAAAGAATCTCCCTTAGCAGTAAGGATATACGTCGTGGAGTGTTTCATTACATGGTTTCCAAGAGTACCACATCATTTCCAGAGGTTGAGATTTAGGTTGGTGAATAAAACAACCCTCTTGAGGCAGTTCCATCTCGTGGTCTAATATTCAATTCATAGTTTTTTATTGTTGCATGTTGTTCTGAACTTGTGATGAAATATGCCATCTGAACTATGTAGCCACTTCCAATTGTATCAAAACTGAGTACTAGCCCTTGGTAACTGTGTACGCCAGGTTATATCAGGATGAAATTATGAAGCTGGACTCTTTACATCTCATCATAAATTTATTGCCATGTCATTGTTTTGGCCTATACGGCATGCCATTTAAGAAGAATGAAACTCATGAAACTTGAACTAAGCATGGTTTTAGTCCATCAGTCACATGCAGTTGGAGGTACAAAATCTCTTGGGCCCTGTATAGTTCTCAAAAAGTTTTCCCAAAAACATCGCATCGAATATTTGGACACATGCATGGAGTACTAAATAAAATCTATTTACAAAACTTTTTGCACGGATGAGTTGTAAATCGCGAGACGAATCTAATGAGCCTACTTAATCCATGATTTGCAACAGTGATGCTACAGTAACTATCCGCTAATTATAGATTAATTAGGCTCATTAGATTCATCTCGCGATTTCCAATCCATCCGTGCAAAAAGATTTATAAATAGACTTTATTTAATACTCTGAAATAGTAAGATTTATTTAAAAAAATTTTGGGCCAAAAATTTTCGTGAACTAAACGCAGGCTAACTCAAATCAAAACCAATTTGACAGAAGTTTCGAGGATACACCGACCATTACTGAATTGTCAAATCAGGATGACCTGTTCCCGGCAGTACCTCCTGGCTTTGAATCAATGTATAATGGAAAAGGTATGAACTGTGAAAACTTTACAAACGTTGGCAATGCGTTTTTCAACATAAGAGGTATCCATATTTTTTAAAATTTTAGCATTTTTATTAAAAAATTTCACATTTAGATCTTTATAGAAACGAATTGCGATTTTGTATCTCTAGGGTCAGCGCCACGTCTCGGCACCACACCCGTGGCGCCGAGGTCCGTGTCAGCATGCCGATATGGGTTGGGACGGGGCGCCCACTGCCAAGCTCAGCTCTAAAAGGCAAAGGCTGCGTTTAGATTTGTAAAATAGTGGTAAAAAGAGTCACATCGGACACTGTAGTTCGTTTGTTTGTGGTAATTGTTGTCCTACCATGACCTAACTTGGCTCAAAAAATTCATCTCGTCGTGTACATCAAAACTATGCAATTAGTTTTTTTATTTACCTATATTTAATGCTCCATGCATGAGGCAAAAGATTTGATGTGATAGATGAATAGTGAAGTTTGGAGAGAGAAATTTTAGAACTAAACACAGCCAAAAACAGATGCACTAGCAGAAGCTGGACTGGAGCACCCCAGGAGCAGTGGCAATAGCTGTGGGCAGTAGGCACAGCAAGAACCACACCCACACGGCTACACATGCAGCAGAAGCATGCACATGGAAGATGGAAGGAACACGACATGCTGGAGGAGTGTGTGGCAGTAGGCTGTGTGTAGCAAGGAAAGGAAAGAACACGACAGGCGAGGTGAGGTGCTGTCGCTAACGTCGTGGCCGTGCTGCCGGAGCCCGGTCCGGTCGGTTCAAGCCTTTGCGTGGCGTTGCGACATGGCGTGGTTATCGATACCTTGACCTTTGCCTCCTATTAGTACGTGGTAAGGAGTACATGCACAACATGGATGCAGCGGCTGATTTTACAGGGACCAAGGAGGCGCGGCGTGTTGGAGTCAGGAGAGACAGCTCGGCTAGTACTGCTACCTTTTTTTTAGGCCCCGTTTAGTTCCCAAAAATTTTCACCCAAAAATTTTCACCTCTCTTTTAAACACATATATAAAGCACTAAATGTAATTAAATAACAAAACTAATTACACAGTTTGGATGTACACGACGAGACGAATCTTTTAAGCCTAATTAGTGCATGATTAGCCATAAGTGCTACAGTAACCCACATGTGCTAATGTCGCGGTCAAAGGCCTTAAAAGATTCGTCTCGCGGTTTCCAAGTGAGTTCTGAAATTAGTTTTTTAATTAGTGTCCGAAAAATCCTCCCGATATCTGGTCAAACGTTGACGAGACATCCAAAAAAATTTTCTTTTGGGAACTAAACGCACCCTTAATTGCGTTGCAGTTGAGGAAGGTAATTGAGTACTCAAGGTAATTTCGTGGGCAGCCAGGAAAAAAATGATAAGCACTGTTTTTTATATTCTCAAATAAGCACAGTTGAGTTGATCGGGATGTAACGGCTCTCCTGGCTCTGAGAACCCCCTCCCAAAAAAAACTCCCCATTGGCCTTCGCTTTGCACGCGAAAGGGAGCAGCATGTACTAGTAGCAGTGCCGCGCAGTTTTAACTGCACAAAATTATTTTATCTCAATTGTCGACATATATACATATACTCATATTACTGTTACTATGTTAGGAGATAATTAACACTTACGAGATATATTTGATCAGTTTTTAAGTAGAGCACGTCAACATTCAGCTATAGCTTCATATGGCTGGCGTCTGTAACACATTGTTCGGGGTGCGCATAATCATATTTAAACAGTTCTAATAAAAGCTTTATATAGTACCCTGGGTACTGAATAGATCACAAGTGTTCCCGGTGAATAAGGGCATGTACAAAGGTCTAGACAGCTGCTGTCTATTTGTCTCACACAAATAGCTAAACAGATAGTTTGTACAGCGGGTTGTCTATTTAATTATCTGCTATGTATTTAATTCACTATTTGACACATGAATCATGATGATCTAGTATATAATTTGATCTTTGTAGCCACTGGGTTGCATATTTACAAGAATACATGGAAGATCTTTTGTCACCGGAATGTCAGCATCACCCGGAGGCCCAGGAACGCTGTCGCTCCGACACTGGAGCAGCAGAGGTCGACGATGCCTTCCCGCCTGGCCTTCCGCTCCTTTCTGGCCGCCCTCCCCTTGACAAACTCCTTGTACCGCAGCCTGGCTGCAGCCTCCGCACCATCATCGTTTGTCAGATCTAAAGGCCATTTACAAGCATGAAAGTCTTTACAAGCCTGATAAAAGAAAACCAGAAATTATCAGTTCATAGAAATAAGGAATTTTAGGATTTATTGTGCCAATGTTTCGAAGAAGAAACTAAGAAAGAGGGCAATCATGGCCTGCCTTATCATAAAATATTTGTGATGTGTGTGTGAATGCAATCTTTCCCATTGTGCATCTCAGTATGGGTACTCGGACAGTGAGTTTGTTAGTAGAAGACCTGGTTTTTGAGATACCCAATTTTGCAAACTAAACCAAGTAATCCTTTTGCTAATATGGAATCAACATAACATTGTCAAAAAAGCAAATCTAGTAATAGTCGGCCATCCAGGTCAAAGAATAGGTTCTGGATCATGTCAAGCTACAAAACACGTGATGCAAATTGTAGGGGATAGCACATTATCTATACTCAGTAAGAGATCTTAAACTGCACTGATTGGCTATACTTGGTAATACTAATATTGTAACAGTTATTTGCAAATGAGGAATTTGTATTGAGGGAAATGCCAGCCTACCATCTCTAGAGAAGGGACGCGCACACTGTTCACATCCTTCTCCTTGTTCGAGGTGCGCATAATCACCACCGGTGTGACCATCTGCCCCAACAACGACAGACGGGTCAGCTGTTAGCTCAAACAGAAACTAGGCTGATTCTGAACAGTTGGAAAAAAGGGCTCATATCTAATGATAACTGTTGACACTAATTTGTGCCAACACACTCGAATGCACTAGAACGCGCAGCAAGATCGTCAAAACGATCAACACCAGCAGCCTCCCCGTGCC
>NW_024376276.1:57500-160020 GCF_016808335.1 Panicum virgatum
CAGCTTTTTGTAACAGTGGATGGGCTTTTTTGTTATGTTGTAATGCCTTATAGTCAGAGGAATGCCTTGCCTACGTTCGTGCGTGCCATGAAATTTTTTTTGGTGATTTAGTTAGAAACATAGTGGAGGTTTATGTCGATGACATCATTGTCAAGACTAAGGAAGGGTCAACCCTGTCGAATGATTTAACCCTAGTCTTTGACCGACTGCGCACCACGCGCACGAAGATGAACCCAGAGAAGTGTGTCTTTGGAGTCTCAGCTAGGAACTTACTCTCGGGTTCCTGGTCTCTCAACGGGCCATCGAAGCCAACCCAGCCAAGATCAAAGCAATCGAGGCAATGAGGCCTCCTGCTCGCATCAAGGACGTACATAAGCTCACGGGATCCTTGGCTGCCCTTAGCTGCTTCATTTCGAGGCTGGCAGAGAGGGCACTACCCTTCTTCAAGCTACTGAGGAGGTCCGGTTCATTTACTTGGACCGAAGAGGCTGAGCAAGGCTTCCAGGAACTAAAGAAGCATCTCACCTTTTTGTCGGTGCTGGTAGCCCCAGAGCCAAGTGAGACCTTGTTTCTATATCTTGCAGCATCGACAGAAGTAGTCAGCATGGTGCTGTTTTCTCAAAGGATGGTGCAAGCCGGCCAGGGGGTCGCCCGGGACCCCCCGGCCGAGGACGGTGGGCCAACCGCCATGGAAGCTGCGGGCGAACCTATGCCCGGGGGTCCAGACCCCGAGACCAGGGGTCCGGACGAACCTCAATAGGGCGAGATGCTAGAAGCGCTGGGGGCCAAGGGACCCGCGGCTCCAGAACCTGGCATGGCGGGCAAGGGCGTGCCGGACCTTGCTGCAGGGGTCTGGACCATCTAGAAGCTCGTCTACTATGCCAGAGTCTTTTACCTCTATACCCTTACAGAAGTTGCTTTTGACCTACATACCCTTAAAAAATTTACTCGCACCTGTATGCCCTGCCACCAATCTTTTTTTACCCGTGTACCCTTCCGTTCACCTCCATCCAGTTTACACCGTTAAGATGCCCCGACATGTGGGCCCAACTAGCAAAGATGACCAAAATGCCCCTATCCTCTCCCTCACTCTCTCGTCTGTGCCCATCCAGAGCTATGCTTCCGCATGGCCTGGGCCAGCCTCGCCTCCCGCTCCCGCATGTGCCCCGCCCCCGGCGCTATGGCCGCCATCGGCCCACCAATCTTGTTCTTGTTTATATTTGCGGTGCTAAGCTTCATGGTAATAGAGAGAAGAAATGTTACTTACTTTCTCTTGAAATTGATCGTCTATCACCACCGTAGGGGCGGCCCTTCGGGCCTAGCTATGCCTATCTTTTCTTTGTCATCACTTGAATCTAAAAACCTGAGAATGGTCATCTTAACAATCATATTAGTCCAAGTATTGTGTTGTCTATATCAATCACCAAAATATTATATTGAAATATGGCATGAGAGGCCATTTTCACTACACTTATTCCACTAGTACTTCGGTTCGACTGAATATATGAAGTGTAGTAAGACAAAAAAAAAAGGTTATTATTGTAAAAGAGTATATTTGGACTAGTAATGCAGATGGAAGCGACGGGCTATTTGGACTTTTGGGGCCGGGTTGGCGGGGTCGGTCAGACTGGAAAGTCATCATTACTTATGTGAACGATGGATTTATGGGAACGTACTCTGACACACTGTTCATGTGCAGAGGCTTGTTTTAGAAGCTTGCCGTCGCTTACAAAGGCCCCTCATCCACGGTAGGTCTGTTACCACCACGTGGAGCAGCCAGCGGCAGCCGGTGAGGGGCCGTTTAGTTCCAAACAAAATTTTGTTTTGATGTCACGTCAATAGTTTGATCAGATGTCGGGATGACTTTTCGGACACTAATTAAAAAACTAATTTCAGAACTCACTTGGAAACCACGAGACGAATCTTTTGAGGCCTTTGACAGCACATGTGGGTTACTGTAGCACTTATGGCTAATCATGCAATAATTAGCCTTAAAAGATTCGTCTCGTCGTGTACATCTAAACTGTGTAATTAGTTTTGTTATTTAATTATATTTAGTGCTTCATATATGTGTTTAAAAGGGATGTGAAAATTTTTGGGTGAAAAGTTTTGGTAACTAAACGGCCCTTGCAAATCTATCTGCTTGTCGATGGCCACGCTAGGTCTACGGCCACGCTAGCTTGTCGCTGATACTTGTACATGTTTTCCCTCCTTTTTTCAGTAGTTCCCTTCCCTGCCACTGAGCGATGGGCATCGTGGCGGCATCTGCTGGGTCGCCGGCCGACCTTGCCGGCGCCATCCTCACGTACGTGTATCCTAGCTAGCTCCATCGTAGGCATGGTGGACCTTTGTGTACGTTGGTTAATTCGATTTGTGGTACAGGTGCAAGAAATTCAATGAGCTCGCGCAGAGCAAGGAGGTGTGAGTGCCAAGGGCTGGTCGCAGTCGGCGGCAGCGGAACAGTTCTTGCAGCGATGTGCCAAGAGATCTGGTTCTACTGTACGAGGATCCGGAGAGCAGGATCGGCTATGATTGTAGAGGCGGCGAAGGGCGGCCACAGGGAGGCCCTACGAGCTGCAGTAGTGTAGTGGTGCTTTGTGCCGCCCCCTTCATCCACCATCCGGATTTTTGAGTGTCTCGTGTAAATTAAAATTATTGTGACACGTATGTCTGTATGGGTTGGTACGGTGCTTAAGTCATCAACTGCATTGTTCATCATCATCGCTACTGGTCAAGCAGCAAATCAACGACCATATGCATGGGTTTTTTGGGAAAATTCGATTCATGCCACCACAACTCCGTGAAATTGGGTGTCACGTTCAAAATCATGCCACTCAATGGCATGATTTTCAACATGAGATCCAATTTCAAGAAATTTGAGTGGCATGGATCCAACTGACCCTTTTTGCATGTGTGGGTGGGGCAACCTTTTGCAATAGTTATGTTTTCACGGGGTGTTTGTGTTAGAAGTATAGATTATGTATATTATAAATATATTATGTATCTAAGCCTAGAAGTTATGGTTTGATAAGTTATCGTTATAAGCTTGTGTCAAAAATTATGCTCACGAAATATAAGTTATACGTAGAAGTATTAAGTTATAAAAATATAAGTTTTGCGTACAAAATGTTATTATAAGTTATGTGCGTAAGGGGTAAGTCATCAACAGAATATATTAATCAGCATCATAAGTTATATATATATATAATATTAGTCAAGATGGTAAAACTATATTTTTATATATCATGATAAATTATGTATATGTTTCATCAAGAGAAACAAAACTTACTATCATAATTTTTTGGTATAACATTAGGCATAATTATTTATGGATAAAATTGTCGTTGCAAACTTAGAAAAAAAATTATGCACATAACTTTGTGTATAGCATTTATGAGACAAACTTATATTGATAGTGGACAAAACTATTATAGCGTATAGTACCTGTAATAGGTACTCATCATATGTAACATATCGAAAATAAGAAAAATAAAATAAAAATGATTGAAAAGAAACTAATCTGGAGAAAAGGAAACGTGGATCACCATCTAAGGGCCGTTTAGTTACCAAAAATTTTCACCCAAAAAATTTCACCTCCCCTTTAAACATATGTATGAAGCATTAAATGTAATTAAATAACAAAACTAATTACACAGTTTGGATGTACACGACGAGACGAATCTTTTAAGCCTAATTAGTCATAAGTGCTACAGTAACCCACATGTGCTAATGATGCGGTCAAAGGCCTCAAAAAATTCGTCTCGTGGTTTGCAAGTGAGTTTTGAAATTAGTTTTTTAATTAGTGTTCGAAAAACCCTTCCGACATCTAGTCAAACTATTGACGTGACATCCAAAAATTTTCACGAACTAAACGGGCTCTAAACCAAACGGGGCCTGGATTCATGTCGCCGGGCGCATGTCCTCGCCTGCGTGTGTCGAGCTGGGGCCTGGGTGCATGGCAGCGGCGCCCGAGAAAGCCTATTTCTAGCAATTCGATGTAGGGAATGACAAAGAGTAGAAGTGTTGGAAAAAAAAATTGACTTTCGTATTAGTAATAATACAAAAGTTACTGCTTTGAGTCTTTGATCTTCTTGGTATTTGTAGGGTCCACCACAATGATGCGTCCGTCCCCGTCACTCCAAGCCTACTGATTGGGTGGAAAGTTTGACTCGAGCATCGTGGAGAAAGGGTCTCGCCCGTCGCGCACAGGACTCACTGTAGCCGTGAAATAAGGTACTAGCGATACTGTAGCCGCCCGCGCGCGCAGGAAGCAGAAGCTGGTGCCACAGCCCACAGGGCACACGGTCAAATGCCGCCTAGTGGTAGATAGCTGGAGACCTGGAGTTTTGTTCAGCAGTTGCAGCCGCTAGAGCCACTAGACCTTCTCGGCTGATTTTGGCTCAAGCAGCTGTACAAGTACAGTGCACAGCTAAAAGCCATCGAGCAGCTTCAGCCAACAACAACTAATTCAATTCAAAAAACGGGCGCCAACTACAGCCAATGCAATTCAATAAATGGCACCAACTAGAATTCTATTTCAGATTTAAATAGACTCATACAACTAAGGATGGATCTAAACATCCGAATTCTTCAAACAAATTTGATATTTCAAAATAGATATGATTAAAATTTTATGCTAATCTTTTTTTATATATTATCAAGCATATTATTACACATAAGAAATAAAATTTTGTATAATTTTTTTATGTATTATTTGCTCCCTACAATTAAAAAGGTGAAAAATGATTCGTATCCGTATCCGATCCGTATTCGAATTTTTATATCTATTATTTGAGAATATATATGATAAATTTGAGGTTTAGTTTTTATGAATCTTTACAAGATCAATGTTAAATACAAGACTATGAATTTACATAGTAAATTCTATATCTTATTTGTCCATAATCGAAGAAAAATGATAAAAAATCTGACATCCGAATAGACATCCAAATCCATCCTTACATATAATATGACCCATCAGTGATCCCTTCGCATACAAATAATGACCCTGGCCAAGCCCGAGCGGGCCGGACACGCCAGGGAGTGGGTACACGCGCAAGCCGCAGCGCCGCCGTACAGCCGAGCAGTCGCGCACCGAGGCCGCCGCGGCCGCGCCGGCCAGCGCCAGCCCCCCAGCCGTCGCCTTCCGCACACGTGGGCCCACCAGCGCCCCGCCCCGCCGCGTCCGCCCGCCCGCCGCGTCAACCGTCTCGAAGCCTCCGCACACGCGGCTGAGGTCAGTCTTAAAGGCCGCGGCCGCGCCGGCCAGCGCCAGCCCCCCAGCCGTTGCCTTCCGCACACGTGGGCCCGCCAGCGCCCCGCCCCGCCGCGTCCGCCCGCCCGCCGCGTCAACCGTCTCGAAGCCTCCGCACACGCGGCTGAGGTCAGTCTTAAAGGCTGGCCGCCGCATCCGCGTGGACAGGGCGAGCTGGGGCCTGGGCGCATGGCAGCGGCGCCCTCGGTTGCTACGCGGCCTCCTCGCTGGGCAGTTGGCAGGCGCGGTGGTTGTTGGTCCCATTTATTGGGAGGACTAGTATTCAAAGCAGCGTAACCAGCTGAAGAGAAACGATCCTATCCCCTCTAGGCCTCTACTAGGCATCACCATTGTTTCTTCTCCGTTCTTTTTTCTCTCTCATTCAGGCTCTGATTAGTTTCTAAAATTTGTTCCCACCCTACATTAATTTCGTATATTTGATCACTAATTGGAGAATTAAATATAAATAACTAATAAATTCATTTTATAACCTTCGGGCAAAATCACGAAATGAATCTAATTATGCAATATTATTTAGACAATGTTGTGCTACAGTAAATAATATATAATGATGGATTAATTAGTCTTAATAGATTCACCTTGATTTCCCGTCCATCCGTGTAATTAATTTATACTTAATAGTTCTAACTAGTATTGTAAATGTCGCCAAAAAATTTGCTCAATTTTTTTGGAAACTAAATGCGCTCGGTCACTCTCTGTTTCATCTCGTGCAATCTTTTTCATTTTTCCAACTCGACCAGATTTGAGGTCAGGCTTTTAGAATATCTCTTGGTTGGAAATAAATGTAAATATTAATGTTCACATGAAGAAAAATGTTTTTCCAACTTTGACGTCATCTGCGATGGTGCTAGAAAAAAACCAACATGTAAACTTCAATCGCTGTTGGTCTAAATGGCCATCTTGCCAGTTTTTAACACGATCAATGACCATGCGTCTCGTTTTAAATGGCTGTTTAGTACAATAAAATTGTTGTTTTGTGTGATAATAGGTAAAGGATGTATGACTAGTCGTTTAGTATCTAGATAACCACTAGCTCTAGTATATCTAATCAAGGTAGATGAACCCTACAGATCCTACCGCTGTTTACTAGCGAGACGGATGGTATAAAAAAAATCTATATAATAAAAGTTGTAATTGTGAGGTACAATATAATATATTTTGCTTATTTCACAGTAACTAATTCAAAGACGATGCCATAATCGTAACAATAACAAGATAAGTCAAATTTTAGTCGCGATCCAAATCTTATTCCAACTCTCTAATCCCTAATCCTTATCATGGATTAACTATTTTCCCTTGATAAAAAAATAACGAGAGCCCAAATTAAAATCACGGCACCACCCCTTGGACGCTTGGACACCACACCACCTCTTCCGTCCCGTTCCGTTTCTCCTTCCCCCTCCCATCTCCAAACAAATCCCCAGCGCACAAGCACGGAGCGTCTCCACCCACACCCCGCCCCGCCGCGAATTCCGAGGCGCCCCTCCGATCCGCCCTCCCTGCCGCGTCCCTGGAATACTCTCGAGTAGAGATAGCATCAGTAGTTTCCCCGGCTTCTCGGCAGTCCGCATCCATCCGCCGCCGCTCTCTCCTCCGCTCGCCCTCGCTCGGCGCATCCTCCTCCCCAAGCCCAGCGCGAGCCGCCGCCGCGAGGATGGATGTCCGCTGTGATTTGTGCGGGCGCAATTTCTCCGACTTAGTTCAAAATTTTCAGGCTCATTTGCGCGACAAAAAACCCGGGTATATACTAATCGCAATCGCAATAGTCTTTTTTTATGGTTTTTTGGTTGTGTCGTAGCGCTAATAGTTTCCTCTAATCCATTCCTTTATCTCCTGCTTCAACAGGCGCGCGCAGGAAGCGGCTGCAAATGGATGTCATCAATGTGAGCATCGTCTGGGCCGCATGCCGCTATCATCATCAAGCGCCGGACCATCAACACGGACATCAACAAGGCGGTCAACAGGTCCAATCTCCGGGACATCAACAATGTCGCAAGACAACGAGCCATTAACAATGCCTTCCATCGACAAAAATTTCATTTGGTCTCCACATGACAGGGATGCACTTATTGACCTCTTTTCCTCTTTTAAGAATCGAAAAGGTAGGCTGCCAAACACGAGCGAGATAAGGAAGATCATTACTCATGCTGTTTTTCAAGATCAAAGATGTTATGAAGATGGGAGAGTTTTAAACAAAGTGAAGTCATTAAAAAGACAAGGCAAAGATCTGCACAAGAAGAGAAGACGTCTTACTCCCTCTGAATCTCGTCTCTATGAACGTCTGAACCAAATCTGGCCAGCCTAAAGTATGTATCTTTTCTCCCCCTTGTTGCACCTTGAATTAAGCACAACAAAGAAATATATATTACTTAGGTGGCAAATTAAAAAGCTCTATTTTTGGCATAAAAAAAGAAGTGAGATGGACATAGACTAGATCCTGAGTAGTACTACTCAAAAGTATGACCCTTCATGCTTTAGTAATTTATGCATTGTTCACTACTGCTCTTATTTCCCTTTTAGCTCATTCGCCTTTTAGTATCTGTTTCGTGTACTATTAGGAGTTTTGAACAGTGCATTCTTAACTGTTTACTTGAACAGGTTTATTGGACGAATTGGAGCAACTTCTTAAAGGAATTGGCTATGATGATAGCCGGCCCATCAATTGCATTGATGAAGGAGGGCTAATCAACATAGCAGGTTTATTTTGGGTGCTGGGCTTCTTTGGAAACACCGAAACGCTTGTGTGTTTGAAGGAGACCGCCCAAATTTGGACAGGTTACTGCAGGCGTTCAAGGATGAACACCACTTGTGGTGTCTGGCAGGGGCTCGAAGCCTCAGCTCCTTGAGTGCTGGTCAAGTGTTCGGACTAGGCTAGTTCCTAGTCCTTGTTAGTAGTCTCGGGTCAAGCTTTTGTTTTTTTCTTAGGCAACAACATCATAGTGTATCACAGCCCCTCACAGCTCGGCTCGGAGTGAGGTGTGCTAGTTTGTAAGGGGCCGGTTTATTCTCTCTATTAATACAAAGACACGCAGCTCTCCTGCGTATTCGAGAAAACATAGCAGTCACAACTTTAGAAGGTAGCATCATGAGGTGCTCAGTTTTTCTTGAGAGCAATAATTAAATGTTTTGATAATTGATACAACACACTTCTACATGGTTTGACTATACTTTACCTACTGTATAAATATTCCAGTAGAGCTATTGTAAGTCCTTACGATTTTCCAGTAATATTGTTGCTATTCATGGTTAGGATGGAGTAGCGGGTTGAAATTCCTTATACCATGCCTATACTGATATTTTGTTTAATCATATGGAACTTTATGATGTATTTACCATTATATGTGGCATCTTAAAGAATTAGTTTCAGAAGATATCTGTATTTTAAAATTTTAATGTAAGCAACCTCACTAGCTTCTTCAGTTTTCATTCAGCAAGACCTCTCTCTTCTTAACTGATTTACCCTGATAATGTTCCCTGTCATATCTCTTTCTGTTTACAAATTTATGCGATGTTGGTACATATATATTTTTCTCATATTGCCTTTTGTGTACATTTTACCCTTAGTTCTAAAAAATGGAAGTGTGCCTAGTTAGATTCCTGAACTTGATCCATTGTGAGTAGGTCCCACCAGTTAATTGAACTAACTGGCACATGACAAATCTGGTGCACCTGATGAAAATGAGACACCTTGTCAGACATCTTGTTAACTTTCGTACAGTCTTGTTGCAAATAATGTTTGATTTGATGAAGCTTTCTAGCAAGTATTATTCTGTCCCACTACAGTCACATTATGTCCACAAAATGCCTGCCATTGGTAATATGGCTCATTTGGACCAGTTGTATTCACCATTTTGGATCCTTAGAAGTAGTATGTACATTTGTGATTTTGCTGTTCTATACATGACGCTTATGCTTAGGACTCTTCCTGATTATAGATACAGAACTTCAGTCCTGTTCATATAGAGATGTGGACCAGGTGATTGACCATATAATTTCAGTAATGAAAAATACAGGGCCATTTCTGTAGCTACACTGGCAGTTCCTTTTTCTTCTGTGGTTAGTTTATTGCATAATCTTAGAAGGATGTGGGCGAGACTTGTAAATTCGTGAACACGGACCCTTTTTTGTGTTTATTTAGTCGAATGATGACCTTTTGGGCTCTGGCAATACATAAATACGCCTATAGGATAACATGGAACTTTCAATGCAGTGTAGACCATGTTATCTAAGTTTACTGTCAATATCTGAAAACAAAGTTCATTATGTTTTGTGCTATTGAAGCCTCAGTTGTTGGTAATGAGTAATGATAACTAAAACCCAAAACAATAACTTCATAGATTCCCAGAGAAACTGTGATCTCAATATCTTTTTCACTTCTGCATATCTATGAAGCTATCGTTTCCGAGTTTCAGTTATCATTACTCTTTGGATAATTTATCCTGTAAATTACATGCTCTTTTTTGTTAGAGGATGCATACTTACATTAGTTTTTTATTTTATTTTTTGGATCAGACCTCCAGGTTTCAGTTATCATTACTCATTGGATAATTTATCCTGTAAATTACATGCTCTTTTTTGTTAGTGGATGCATGCTGACATTAGTTTTTTATTTTTATTTTTCAATCAGACCAACTTGAAGTATTAGTGCAGAACTGCTGATCCCTGGTTTATCCTTTTGAACATAATTCAGATTAAAAGAGCGCTGGAGGATTGTTAGGTAAACTCTGATATATTGTGTGCTATAATTTGTTAACTGAAATCAGGGGAGGCAGCTCTAGATACGCTTGAATATGTGTTTGTTAGTTAGATTATTTCTATTTATCAAATACATTGCATACAGATGATTTTCGGTCTCTGATGATTGATCCCAAGGTAGACAGGTGCTGAGACTGTATTTGATACGCAATAGGAGTTACTCCCTTTGTCCCATGAAGGGTGCAATGCTAAAATTTTCCAGATAGATTAGTGTTATTGGCAAATGACCATAGTACCAAGTAGTTCTTTTAATCCCATTGATTTAGGCATAGAAGGTATTCAATTTCCAGAGTTGGTTAAATTAATTCCTAAAATATATATTTGAAAGAAAAAAGGCAGGTAGTTATTGCTAGGATTGCACTCTGTAGTATTTTTTTTTTGAATATTAGAATTGCACTTTTCATAGGACGCAAGGAGTACTATTTTTGACTATTTTGTTGCATGGGCCTTTCAGATTAGACTTCCGGGTCTCTCTTTTCAATGTTGGATGTTTCCATTTCCTACTCTCTCTTTTTTTCTGTTTTGCTGGAATGTTTGTGCAACTTTTAGTTTTGTTTCATGGACTTATCCACAACTGTTAGTTTCGTTACAAATGCAATTTGGTTTCAGCATGGCTTATGAATCACCTGCAACTGCTAGGGGTTAGGATACAGATGCAGCGGTTATTGGTAAAGAAACCAATATATGAAAGCTAGGGCAATTGCGCTCAAGTTTGGATGCTACTTATTGTTAACTTACTTGATAATGATCAGAGCCTGCTGCTTTGTTATGGGTTAGCATTTTGATCTGCAGTCAAAGAGTATTAAAGCACCCTCAGTATTTCTGTGACATTTTCCCCATGATGTCAGGTCTTCAATAGGTGCATCATCCTTTGAGGTGGAATCAGGTGGGTCTGTTGGGAGAGCAGCACCAAACTGTGCTTCTTGAGGCATTGATTTATTTGAAGCAGAATCAACAGTGTCCGTGGAGGATTGGACCTCCTGCTGTCCTAAAACAAACAGCTCTTGTAATTTCTGCCTAACAGCCACTGTGTCATGCTGTTCTTCATATGGTGGATTAATGTGTGGATGGTCATCATTGACAGAATCTTGCGTTTGCTTTCTGTTCAGTGGAGTATCAAAGAGTTTAATTGGGTGCTTTTGTTCTTTTTTTTTTTAAAAAAATGGAATCATGCACAGGCTAAAAGGTTAAAGAGACTAGTATATGACTGAGTTTGTTTCATGTGTTGGTTTGAATCCTTGCCTAAACAACCGAACATATTTTTTGATGCAAGGAATGGTTCCTGGGCCAAGAGCCAAACCAGACCAGGACCATATTTCTCTAATGTGTAGTCTCATGTGCAAACCAAACCAAATCTTTTTCCCCCTGTTAGGAGGGTAGAGAATGTCGTAGGACCTTGACACCTGGCACCCTCATCATTTTTTTCGACACAAGGCAACCCCCATTTCCATTACTTAGAATGGAAATTCTGAGAGTTTGGCATACACCCAGAAAGAGAAAAAGGGGAGAGCCTAAGGTAGATCTAACCTGATACAAGCTAGACCACCTAAGTAGGAGTACCCAGGTTCCTGAGCATAAAGCAGAACTGAGTTCAAAAGTCTCAAGCATCCACAACAAAAGGATTACAAAAGCAGATTTCCCTCATTGTTTGCCATGTGGGATCCAGCCTCCATCATGACGGCCACCTCCACCTCCTAGTCACTCTCTCAAGCTTGTCCGTGTCAGTCTGATCGTTGCCCGGTGCTAGCAGCGCCCTCGCCCTGGGGTCTGGTTGTTGGACCATCAGCTTACAAGAGATCCATCATCACCTTGATCCCTTCCAGCAGCTTTCTTGGAATCCTGACCAGTAAGACACAAACCCAATCAGCTGGCACCTTCATCATGTAGCTTAGTCTTATTTTGCTTGATTCACATCCATTACAATGCGGTACCTTCTCGTGAGTTGTGACCTTGTTACTATCATGTGCCTCCTTTTGTTCTAGTTTAAGGCTGCAACTACCACCGAACTGTCCCATTCTTTTGAGTAAAATTTTACTTATCGTTCTAGAGGGCATATTGCAGGTTTGGTTTGGTATTATCCAAAACTATCAAATCTGGGCCATCTCGGCCGCCTGCTTCTGCTCGTTCTCTTGTCGTAATCTCCTCTCTTCGGCCAACGCCGCCTCGTATGCCGCCTTTTACGCTAGCATTTGGTTCTACAATATTTCATGACAATGTTACAATGCAAATCAAATATATGTACAAAACGAACGAACTATGAATAAATAAGAAATAACCTGAATTTCCTGCACTTGGAGCTGCGACGCGGACAGCCGTGGGCGTATGGCCGGGCTATTGGCCGTGCTCCTCGCTCGAATCTGGGAGAGGGTGGGAGTGTTGGCCGTGTCTACAAGGCCGTCGCCAACATAGTAGCGCCCATGTTTCTTGCCTCTTCCCACCCTCATAATGACTTCTCCATTGTCGTGGTGCTGCAAACGACAGCCGGGTGGCGGAAGGCACCCGCCCTAACCCAGAGGGTGTATACTCGGGGGTTAGCTAGTCTAGATCGATCTCACCCAAGAACACGATGAGCACAGCAAGATTTAGAGTGGTTCGGGCCGCCGGAGCGTAATACCCTACGTCCACTGTGTGTTGTATTGCCTTCCCACGAGAGTGTGAGAGTTGCGAGAGCTTGTGTCCGTCTGGAGATGTCCTGTGCACAGCGAGCGCCTCCCTTTTATATCTCAAGGGGGCGCGTACACAGCTGTTGGGTCCCCGACAGGTGGGTCCAACGATGTAGTATAAAATAACGTACTGTTCATACATTATGGCGTCGCAGGCAAGGGAGATCTCTCTCTGGGTTCCCTTGCCTGCTCCCGGAGCCCTTCGTCCATCATGTCCTGGTGCTGTCTTGTCGGGACGGAACCTGACGTAGCTAGTGGCGTCGCCTGCCACGTAGCTTAAGCGGGCTGTGTAGCTTGCGGCGTAGGCGGCATGATGGAAAAGTGCCGTGCCGTCGTATCCATTTAATGCGGCAGACGGGCTCTGCGCGGGCGCGGCACAGGCGGCTGCACTGTGCACCTTGGTAATACGCGGTGCACAGCGAGGCCTTACAAAAGCTGTCTCGCATACCGCGGCGGCAGAGCACGCCTTGTCCACTTGCATTAAATGCAGTGGGCGCGCGAGTCTTCTAGCGGAAGGCTCGCGCTCGAGCCCGTGCCTTCGGGCCACGTGGCAGCCCCGGACCCCTATGCGGGAAAAAGGGGGGTCCGGGCGGGCGCAGGAGGTCCCGGACCCCTATGGGAGTCCGAGGTCCCGGCCGTCAGCTCGGGTCTTCCCTTGCTTAGCGGCACGTGGCGTCTCCGGACCCATCCCCAGGCGGGGAGCGGGTCCGGGGCCGTTGGCCTAGTGAGGGAAGAGCCTGGCCCGTGGGGCCTGGCTACTCTGTCCCTTCCATGCAGTTACGGATAACTACGCAGGTCCTACCTTGCTGCAGTAAGAGTGGGTATCCCTGCTACAGGGTACCGACAGTGGCCCCCGGGCCCACCTTGGGGGAGGTACGAACCCACAGGTGGGGCCACTTTTACGATTTGGCTCCATTCAGTTTCTGCAGGGGCCTTGACTGGCTTTGACCACCTATCGGGTTGGTTGCTGCCTCATCACATCGCAACGGCTTACTGACCATGGGCCCCACGCACAGTGGTTCACCTAGTCGCGCGCGCGACGTTCGGCATTGTTGCGGCTGGAGTAAACGGATCATTTACCACCGGCGCAGTTCCCGAAAAGTCCGGCCACGCCAGCGCTTAATACGCGCACGTCAGCTCAGCTTCCGCCTCGCTCCCCGCGCGTGTGGGCGACGGTTCAGATCCCGTCTTTTCGCACCCTTGTTGGTTACCCGCTCACCCCGCCAGGTGGGCCTGGGCCCCCATGTCATGGACTGGGCGGTTAACTCCAGGCGCGGGCGTCGCTTGAGTTTCGGCGACGGTTTCGGGGCGCACTAGTTGAGTCAGGCTTTATAACGGGGCGTACCGCATTCCGCGGTTGCTTTCCCGCATTCGTCTTCTTCCTCCAGCCCTTGCGCCCCTTTGCCTTCGAGCTTTCCTTGCCCTTCTCTCCCCTACGCAGGCTGCTCCTCACTCCACCAAGAGATGGCGTCCCTTGTTCATCCCCGCCGCTTCCAGACCGAGGGAGAGTTGAACACAGTGCGCCGCCTGCTTGGGTGGAGTGCTCAGGAGACCGGCTGGGGGGTGCGAGCAGGCTCGGTTCCCCTCGGCAACCTCTGCGCCGGGGAGTTCGTGTTATTCACTTCGCACGTCTCCGCCGGCATGGGACTGCCGATTTCTTCATTCCTGCTGCTGCTGTTGGAAGACTTCGGCCTCCAACTTCAGCATCTGACGCCCCACTCCCTCCTTCTGACGTCCATCTTCATGCACTTATGCGAGATGTTCGTGGGAGTGCGTCCCTGCGTCATCCTCTTCCGCTACTTCTTCATTCTGGTGAGGTCCGGAAGGAGCAAGGACGAAGTGGGGGGGGGTACTACTTCCAGATAAGGAGCGACCTGCCGACTCCTTACATTCCCGGTCTCGCTGGCGGAAGGTGGGAGGAGTGGCGCAGGGATTGGGTGATCGCCACCACCGAAGCCAACGAGCGCCTCGCCCTGCCGACTGAGGGGCCCGCCTCCGACAAAGCATCCTGGAGGGCCAAGTCGTCGCTGCAGCCGGAGTTCGACTCCGTGTTCGACAAGATCAGGTCGCTGGCGGAGAGCGGCCTCACCTCGTGGCACGTGCTCGGCGACTTCGTGAAGCGCCGGATCGCCCCCCTGAAGCAACGGCCGCGCCCTGCTTGGAGCTTCACTGGCCTCAACGACTGCAGCAGGACCCACCGCGGAGAGGGGAGCGATCTGTCCCAGTTGGCCTTGGAGGTCCTGGTGCGGAACGTGACGGGGGGACACCTTCATTCCGGAGAACCTGATCCTCCCGCAGAGCATTGTCCCCCTCTGCGAGGACCCCGCGAGGGTGGCGATGCTGGCTACCCTGCCAACTCTGGACGACGGGGGACTGGCCCCACGCCAGACCGGAGGCGACCCGAACCGTGGGCTCCGAATCCCTGGCGCGTCCGGGGATCAAGCTATGCTGAGCGCTGTGGGATCCGGCGCCACCACGAAGGGGAAGCAGGCCGCGGCTAGTAGTGCGGCCGCAGCCGGCTCTAGCCGGGCACAGGGCTGCTCCGGTGCATCGTCGGGCGATGCAGGCTGGCGCAGGCTACTCCGGGCGACGGGACCCTGGTCTCGGAGCCCGCCGCGAAGCGCCAGAGGTCTTCTGAGGGCGCAGGACAGGGTAGCTCCCGGACTGCCGGCTCCCACGGGCCCTCTAGGGCGACTGGACCACCACCATCGCCGCCGAGGAATTCCTCCCGCCGGCAGCAAGAGCAGCAGCAGCCGCAAGAGCAGCGGCAGCAGGCACGCGGGCGGCAACAGTAGCAACAGGTGCGACCCCGGGTTGCGCCCATGCCGCAGCCACAGGGACAGCAGCAGTGGGAGCAAACCCGGGTTGCGCCTACATCGCAGCTGCAAGGGCAGCAGCAGCAACAGCAGCAGCCGCAAGAGAAGAGGCCCGGGCTCCGGGGACGCTGGGTACCCGGTACTTCTGGGTTAGTGTCATCCTGCTCTCTTCCCTTGCGCCGGTGCTCTGTGTTTTTTTTTGAAGGCTTCTCTGCTTTGCTACCAGGGCTCCTCGCCCCAGCGGTTCTTCTACCCTCGCCGGCACATCGGCAGGTGCCCAGGCGGCGGCGGCCTCGGCGTCGACAGCGACGGCGACAGCAAGTGCGGGACCCTCAGGGACGGCGACCTGCTGCCAGCTCCGTGGCGCATGACGTGATGCTGACTGGCGTGTCATTTTTAGACTCTGCAGCGCACAACGCAGCGACGGCGGCGGGGGCGCCAGTGCTGGGTGCAGCCACGCCCGACGTGGCGACGGTGGAGGCGCCGATACTGAACGCAGCCGCACCCGACATAACGGCGGCGGAAACGCCGGTAATGGGTGCTGCCGCACCCGATGCCGCGGCGGCTGAAATGCCGGCTCTGGACGCCGCGGCCCCCGACGCTGCGGCGGCGGAGGCGCCAGTGCTGGGCGCAGCCGCACCCGACACGGTGGTGGAGGTGCCGGTGCTGGGCGCAGCCGCACCTGATGTATCGGCGGCGGGGGCGCCGGTACTAGGCACAGCCGCACCCGACGCGGCGGCGGCGGAGGCACCGGAGCTGGGCACGGCCGCGTCCGCCACGGCGGCAGCGGGGGCGCCGGAGCTGGGCTCGGCCGCGCCCGACACGGTGGCAGCGGGGGCGCCGGAGCTGGGCACAGCCGCACCCGACGCGGTGGCAGCGGAGGCGCCGGAGACAAGTGCCGCAGCGGAAGCCCCCACCTCCAGCTCCGGTCCTGTTGCAGAGGAGGAGTTGGAGGTGGTCTTTGGCAGGCGGCTCCTGCAGCTCCAACTCCCGGAGGAGGATGCGACTCCCCTTCCTCAGGTGCTGTTGCAGGTTCGGCGGTCGATCGAGGAGGCAACCTCCTCCGCCGGGGTGGCCTTCCGGCGGGAGTGGTCTGCTCTGGAGAGCGAGCGCCAGCGCCTCTCCGACTGGCACACCCGCCTGGAAGCGCACACGAAGGCTGAAGCCTCCCGCGCTGCGGAAACTCGGTCAAAGCTCAAGGCAGACCAAGAGGCCTACCGAGCCAACCTTAAGAAGGTGTTTGACCGAGAGTTCGCAGTGTCAAACCGAGAGAAATCCTTGGCGCAGCGGGAGCAGGACTTCACCCTGGAGGTTGTTGGCTTCGCTGCTCAGCGGTCCGACCTCGAGGCTCACCTCGCAGCTCAACAGTCCGAGCTGGAGACTCGCAGCGAGGACCTCGAGGTCCGGAGGCAGGAGCTCGACGTCTTCTCTGCGACTCTGCAGGGATGGCGTGAACAACTGCAGGAGAGAGCCCGCTAGCTGACTGCCAACGAGGCGGATTTGGAGGAGGGCCGGAAGTCCCTCGCCAAGCGGGAGGCCCACGCTACCGGCATAGAGAAGGAACTTGGGCGCCAACGAGACTCTCTCAAGAAGCTGAAGGAGTGGGCGGAGCAGAGGGAGGCCAAGCTCGAGGAGAGGTCCCGCGTGCTCGAGGAGAGGTCCCGCGAGGTGGAGGTGGCCAAGGCGGCCCTGGACACCCGGCTGCAAGAGGCGGTCCAGGAGGCGGTCCGGAAGCACCAGGAGGACCAGCGCACGGGAGCCCAGTGGATCGCTGACTGGGCGGCCGAAGCGAGCCTCGCACTGGTGCCATTTGGAATGAGCCCGATCCAGGTGGCGGAGCCGCCAACTTCGATAGCTGGCGCTCTCCCAGTGCTTAGTTCTGCTTCGGATAGGCTCCATCGTCTGGAGCCAGTCCTTGCTGGTCAGCTTGAAGCCGAGGGTCGCGAGCTGATCCGGATGGTGGCGGAGCACATCCTGACCTGCCTCCGGAGCCATGACCCGGCCATGTCGTTGGCGCCCGTGGTCAATGGCCCTGTAGCGGAGACGGAGGCCGCCGCTCGGGACAGCGTGCGAGAGGTCGTCGACTTCGTTGCCGCCTACTTCAAGCGGGAACCTGCGGACCCTTGAGCGGGGCATTGTACCTTTTCCCTTTTGCACTATGTAACAAACACTGTATTAGTTGAAATTTTTGAAATAGAAGAAACTTCAACTTAGCTATTTGTCAGTTGTTGATTTGCAGTATGCAGCACCCCGGCGCCCTGGCCCCCTGGCGGATAGGTTCAGTTGCTTGGACCTGTCTGCCATCTGAGCCGTAGAAGATACTCCGGACCTCCTTGGCATAGGGCTGCATAGCCTGTAAGACGAGCAAGCACCTTGTTCCCTGTGTAGTATACAGGACTACAGATAGAAGAATCAAGTTCGCTTATATAGTAGCAATGATACTGCAACTTAGCAATTTGACGCATGCAGAATCGGATGCCCCGGGCCCCCCCTGGAGAGAGACTCAGTTGCTATGAGTCTGTCTACCATCGAGACTGGATCTTATCCTGCATGAAAGCTTTGAAGCGGATACTCGGACCCCCTGGTAGGTAGGCTCAATGGTTTGAGACTGACTACCACTAACCAGGCTTTAACCTGTGTACCACTTCAAAGTTATAGCTTAGTAGCAGACCCGCGGGGCTCATTCCTGACCAATCCCAGGCTGGTACCAGGTCCAGGGCTCTAGCTGCGCAGGCCCAGGTAGTTCAGTGCTTGCTACAGAGTGGTGGAGTGCGTAGGCTTAGGGCACGGAACCAGGCTAAGGCACTACACAGGACTCCGGACCACTCCAGGAAACAACATGATCTTTCCGGACCTGGCTTCAGCATCCCAGACCTTTCGCAGCAGTGGGTGAGGTCGCTTTGTTGTTCTTGATCCTTTGAGATATAAGGCTGGACATGCCGTATTGGACTTAGGAAGCCAATTGCTGAGCTGAAACGTGGTCCGGGCCCCTAATTACCCGGCTCCAGGTACTAGAGCACTTGTTACAGGGTGGTGGAGTGTGTAGGCTTTTGGGTACGGAACCAGCTAAGCGGCTACACAGGACTCCGGACCACCCCAGGAAACAAGCTCCCACTCTCCAGAGTAGGTCCTTAGGGGTCCGGACCCCTCTCCAGTAGCAAGAGGGTCCGAATCTGTACGACAGTCCAGCAGCTCAATGCAGATCTTAGTTGTAGCAACAAGAGTAGAGGTCCCCGCGGGGGTTAGAAAAGCGAAGTTTCTGAGAATCGAAATGTGTAATTTAACCTTGACACAAAGACAGAACTAGGAGGAAATCTTTCCTTTGCAATCTTGATGTACATGGCTTGCGCGATGGATGCCAGAGGCCGGGTTTACGAGGTCGGACCTCTACCGCTCTGAGCCGCGCGTTAGCCGCCAGTGCGATGGATGCCAGAGGTCGGGTTTACGAGGGTGGCCCTCAACCGCTCTGGGCCGCACGCTAACTCTATCTTATTACAAAGGAAAAGTTTATTTCCCTGCTCTGCCTAGGTGTAAAACTTACGCAGATGCTCTATGTTCCATGGGTTGGGCATCGGCACTCCATCTTCTGTGGCGAGGCGAACGCATCCGGGCCGGCATACCTCTGTAACCCTGAAGGGCCCCTCCCAGCTGGGGGAAAGTTTGTGGAGCCCTGCTCGGCTCAGGATTCGTCTGAAGACGAGGTCGCCAGCCCGGAGCTCCCTGCTGTGCACGAACCGTTGATGATAGCGCCGGAGCGCCTGGTTGTAGTGTGCATTTCGGATTGCTGCTCGCCACCTTCGCTCGTCAACGAAGTCCACGTCGTCGCACCGCAGCTGCTCCTGCATGGATTCGTCAAAGGCCTGGACCCGTGGTGAGCCCAGGTGAATTTCTGGGGGGAGGCATGCTTCAGCCCCGTAGACCAGGAAGAACGGAGTCTCCCCGGTGGCTCGGCTGGGTGTGGTCCGGTTGCCCCATAGTTCGCATGGAAGCTCGTCAACCCACTTGGCACCGTGCTTCTTCAAGCAGTTGTAGGTGCGGGTCTTGAGTCCCCTGAGGATCTCTGTATTCGCTCTCTCAACCTGTCCATTGCTGCGGGGATGTGCTACGGACGCAAAGCATAGCTGGATGCCGATGTCCTCACAGTACTCTTGGAAGAGTCTGCTTTTGAATTGGGTCCCATTGTCCGCGATAATGCGGTTTGGGACGCCAAATCTGCACACAATGGACCTGAGGAATGCGACTGCTGATTTCTTAGTGATATTCACCACAGGGGTAACCTCCGGTCACTTGGTGAACTTGTCGATGGCGACATAGAGGAACCGGTACCCGCCGACAGCCCGGGGGAATGGCCCCAGGATATCCACACCCCACACAGCGAATGGCCATGAGGGCGGAATCATCTGCAGAGCCTGAGCTGGGGTGTGTATTTGCTTTGCATGGAACTGGCATGCTTAGCAGGACCTTACCAGCTCAGCCGCATCCTGGAGTGCTGTTGGCCAGTAGAAGCCATGCCGAAAGGCCTTGCCAACAAGCGTGCGAGAGGAGGAATGACTTCCGCACTCGCCTCCATGGATCTCCGCGAGCAATTCGCGGCCCTCTCCCTGGGAAATGCACCGCATGAGGACACCGTTGGCGCCACGGCGGTAGAGATCCCCTTCTACCACCGCGTAGCGTTTAGCCAATCGGACTATGCGCTCAGCAGAGACATCATCGTCAGGGAGGATGTTATCTTTCAGGTAGTCCCGGATCTCGGAGATCCATGCATCGGGAGCTCCCAGAGTAGGTGGAGGTGGCTCTGCGAGGTCACCAGGATCCTCAACAGAGCACACAGCCCAGGTCGGGCACCATAGGTGGAATACTGCCGGGACCACTGGCTTCGAGGTGCCAGCTTGATCCCCCTCACCCAGCTCGGCAGGCTAGGTGGTAGGTCTCAGCAGCCGTCTTTCAAAGACACCCTCGGGCACGGATGCCCAGGTAGATGCTCTCGCAGAGAGATCATCTGCTGCTGAGTTGTGCTCGCGGGGAACGTGTTGCAGTTCCAAGGCGTCGAAGTCCTTCTCGAGCTTCCTCACATGTATGAGGTATGCTGCGAGCTGGGGATTGTTGCAGTTGCAATCCCCTCGGACCTGCTTGATGATTAGCTGGGAGTCCCCCTTCACCAGAAGCTGCCGGACCCCCAATGAGAGGGCTTGCGTCAGGCCAAAGACCAGAGCTTCGTACTCCGCCATGTTGTTTGTGGCCTTGAACTCAAGGTGCACCATGTACTTCAGCTGATCTCCGTTTGGGTCGATGAGGACCACACCAGCCCCGGCCCACTTCTCGCGGGCGGACCCGTCAAAGAAGAGTGTCCAGTGAGGCTCGGTGAAGACTGGTGTCCTGATTTCCGGCTCGGGGGTCCAGCGTTGACGACCGGACCCCCAGGATTGCTTGGGGAAGGAGTCCACTCCGCTATGAAATCAGCCAGGATCTGGCTCTTGATTGCATGGCGTGGCTGGAAGTCCAGTTGGAACTCTGCCAGCTCTGCTGCCCACTTGGCGATATTGCCTGTGGCGTTGGAGTTGTGCAGGATCGCTCTTAACGGGTAAGAGGTCACTACAACAACTCGGTGTGCTTGAAAGTAGTGGCGCAGTTTCCTGGACGCAATAAGTATTGCATAGATAAGCTTATGCGTCTCAAGATACCTGGCCTTTGCCTCGTGGAGGACTTCGCTGACGTAGTAGACTGGCTTTTGGACGGTCCGGACCCTAGTTTCCGGGTCCGGCTCTCCCTTGTCCACCACATCAGGTCCTTGGGCCCCCAGCGGTTCTGGGTTCCCACTGGGACGAGGCTCCTCCGGACCCGCTCGTGTGGGGTCTGGACCTTCAAGCTGGGGTGAGGCTGACGGGCCCCCGTGTCTGGGGTCCGGCTCACCATCCTTGGCCAGGGGGACCTTGGTATTCCCCTGGCGAGCTTGCTCCGTCCTTTCGGCGACCAACACCATGCTGACTGCCTCCGCAGACGCAGCAAGATACAGAAACAATGGCTCACCGGGTTCTGGAGCCACCAATACTGGCAACGAGGTGAGGTGCTGCTTCAGCTCCTGGAAGGCCTGTTCAGCCTCTTCGGTCCACGAAAATGGACCGGACCTCCTCAATAGCTTGAAGAAGGGAAGGGCCCTCTCGGCCAGCCTCGATATGAAGCGGCTAAGAGCAGCGAGAGATCCAGTAAGCTTCTGAACGTCCTTGATGCGGCCAGGGGGCCTCATTGCCTCAATGGCCTTGATCTTGGCTGGGTTTGCCTCGATGCCTCGATGTGAGACCAGGAAACCTAGCAGCTTCCCTGCTGAGACGCCGAAGATGCACTTCTCTGGGTTCAGCTTCGTGCGCGTGGTGCGGAGTCGGTCGAAGACGAGGGACAGGTCCTCCACTAGTGTTGACCCTACCTTAGTCTTGACTACAATGTCATCGACATAAACCTCAACAATATCTCTAATTAGATTACAGAATGTTTTGTTCATAGCTCGTACAAACGTGGGTAAGGCATTCCTTAGACCATACGGCATGACAATGTAGCAATAAAGCCCATCTACTATTACAAAGGCAGTATGCTTCCTATCCTCTCTAGACATCTGAATCTGGTGGAAACTAGAGTATGCATCTAGGAAAGACAAAAGGTCACACCCGGAAGTGGAGTCCACGATCTGATCGATACGCGGAAGAGGATAGGGGTCTCTTGGACATGCCTTGTTGAGGCTGGTGTAGTCGATGCACATACGAAGCTTCCCGTTGGCCTTTGGGACGACGACCGGATTGGCCAACCACTCGGGGTGGTGGACCTCCTCGATGAAGCCGGCGTGTAGGAGCTTGCGGACTTCTTCGCGGATGAAGTTCTGCCGCTCCACAGACTGCTTCCGAGGCTTTTGGCGCACCGGCGTGGCGTCGGGGTAGATCCTTAGATTGTGCTCGATCACTTCCTTGGGGATCCCGGGCATCTGTGACGGTTCCCAGGCGAACACGTCGACATTTGCCCGGAGCAAAGCGATGAGCGCGTCTTCCTATTTTTCCTCCAGGTTCCCCGCGATGCGGGTGGTCCTGGTGGAGTCTGCTCCAATCTGTACCGTCTTCACGGGAACATGGTCCGGATCGGACGGTTGGACCTTGGGAGCCTTTGCAGGCGCCTTGGGCTGTGAGGTGGACGGATCCTCTTCGGAACGTGCAGCCTCTGCCGCCAGAGCATGCAGTCTCTCAACTGCTGCGATGGCAGCGGTGCGGTCGCCCTGCACGGTGAGGACTCCGGCAGGGGATGACATCTTCAAGACCAAATACCCGTAATGAGCAATGGCCATGAAGCGGTAGAGTGCTGGTCGGCCAATGATGGCGTTGAACGGAAGGTTCACCTCCGCAACATCGAATAGAACGCTCTCTGTACGGAAGTTCTCCTCGGTCCTGAACGTGACCGGCAATGTGATGCTCCCCAGAGGGAACACCGGGTGTGGGCCCACTCCTGAGAATGGGCGAGAGGGAGTCAGCTTGGACTCCGGAATCTGCAGCTGCTTGAACGCTACATAGCTGATGACATTGAGGCCAGCCCCACCGTCAATCAGCACGTGATAGAGCCTCACGTTGGATATGACAGGAGCGGTGACTAGAGGTAGTACACCAGCTCCGGCCATATTCTCCGAGCAGTCGGATGGCCCGAAAGAGATGGTGGTGTTCATCCACCTCTGGTGTGGCGCCGCCTTCGGGACCCCCGGTTTCACCGAAAGGACTTCCCGGCGAAGGGTCTTCACGTCCCGCAGGGAGACAAGCTCCCAGCTTCCGCCATACATCACGTACAGCTTCTTGCGGCGGTCGCCGTTGTCGGAATCGGAGTCGTCGTCGTGGTAGACGCCCTTCAGCTCTCGAGCGGGGGATTGGTACCCCAGCTCCTTCTCCCCGGCTGTGGCCCCGCTGTCGGAGGCCTTCTCCTTGCTGGCCCGCTGATGAGGAGAGGGTGAACCGTCCTTGGAGGACTGCTCACACCGCCCACTGACCCGCTTCGCGAGCTTCTGGATCTCACGGCAGTCAGCGGCGCTGTGGCGAGCGGTGGGATGCACTGGGCATGAACCTCCGCTTCCACCTTGCGGGCGAGGGCGTTTGCCGTGTGCATTCTGGCCCCCAGCTGCTACCGCCGCAGCCGGTGCCGCCGCTGGCGCTGTCGCTGCAACGACTGGTCCGCCAGAATGCGGTTCCGCGCGACCCCGGTTCTTGTTCTTCTTCTTCTTGCCACCACCCTGAGCGGTAGCACTGGAGCCACCAGCCTTGGCGTCTCCGTCTTGGGGGGCTGAGTGCCATGCACGGCCCTCAGCGGCCCTGGCACACTTGTCTGCCAGGGAGAAAAGCGTAGTGACGCTTTCCACCTCGTGCGTCGCCAGCTTCTCGAGCATCTTCTCATCACGTACCCCCTGGCGGAAAGCAGTGATAATAGATGCATCTGAGATACGAGGAATGGTACCCCGTACCTTGGTGAAGCGCGAGATGAAGGCCCGGAGCGTTTCCTCGGGTTTTTGCCTCACGGCGTGAAGGTGTGCCTCCACACCATGCTGCTGGTATGCACTGGCGAAGTTCGCTGTGAACCTCGCACAGAGCTCTTCCCAGGACTGGATCGTCCCAGGTGTGAGGTTCATGAGCCAGGTCCGGGCTGGCCCAGACAAGGCTACATGAAAGTAGCTTGCCATGACGGCGCCGTTACCACTAGCCGCTGTGATGGCGGTAACGTACACCTGCAGGAATTCCGACGGGTTAGTGGTACTGTCGTACTTTTCCGGCAGGTGGGGGCGGAACTTGGGCGGCCATGCCATGGCGCGGAGGTGCTCTGCAAGTGCAGCACAGCCCACCCCAGCCACTGGTGTGCCTGACTGTATCCGGGCATTCACCGGAGGCCTGGGTGCCACCGCGTCCAGATCAGCATTGAGGTTGCGACCCTCAATGTTGAGACGGCGCTCTCGCGCCCTCTCGACGGAGACGCGGGCATCCTCTCCCGCGCGCCGGCGGTTGAGCTCCGCCCGCAAGTCTTCTGTTCGTGCACCCCTCACGGTAGGGGAGCGCACGGACGCCGACGCCCCGCCCTGACACTGGCGGTAAGGTACCACCGCGTTGCCGGGCGGAGGTCGTTGCCCAGTCCTTGAAGAACTGGAGGGGGCCTGAGCCAGGTGGAGGAGACGGTCAACGTCGTCCCGCCACTGCTTCAGGGCGTCTGGCGAGGCTGCCTCAGCCGGAGGGTTGCAAAGCAACTCCCTAGCCGCTGCTAGCGCTCCGCCACTCGCAGCCTGTGAGGGGGCCCTTGATGGGCGCCCTGACTCTTGCCGGCGAATGGCGCGCGCCGCCACCAACGGTGGCTGCTCCACAGGTACAGTTGCCCCTGGAGCAGGAACGCGAGAGGCATGTGGCGTGGAGGACGCCACACCCTCCGTCATCTCCACGTCGTCCACGCGAACCATGGGGACGAAGAAGAGATGAACTGCGACCAGCTAAAGAGCCCCTACCTGGCGCGCCAAATGTCGTGGTGCTGCAAACCACAGCCGGGTGGCGGAAGGCACCCGCCCTAACCCAGAGGGTGTATACTCGGGGGTTAGCTAGTCTAGATCAATCTCACCCAAGAACACGATGAGCACAGCAAGATTTAGAGTGGTTCGGGCCGCCGGAGCGTAATACCCTACGTCCACTGTGTGTTGTATTGCCTTCCCACGAGAGTGTGAGAGTTGCGAGAGCTTGTGACCGTCTGGAGATGTCCTGTGCACAGCGAGCGCCTCCCTTTTATATCTCAAGGGGGCGCGTACACAGCTGTTGGGTCCCCGACAGGTGGGTCCAACGATGTAGTATAAAATAACGTACTGTTCATACATTATGGCGTCGCAGGCAAGGGAGATCTCTCTCTGGGTTCCCTTGCCTACTCCCGGAGCCCTTCGTCCATCATGTCCTGGTGCTGTCTTGTCGGGACGGAACCTGACGTAGCTAGTGGCGTCGCCTGCCACGTAGCTTAAGCGGGCTGTGTAGCTTGCGGCGTAGGTGGCATGATGGAAAAGTGCTGTGCCGTCGTATCCATTTAATGCGGCAGACGGGCTCTGCGCGGGCGCGGCACAGGCGGCTGCACTATGCACCTTGGTAATACGCGGTGCACAGCAAGGCCTGACAAAAGCTATCTCGCATACCGCGGCGGCAGAGCACGCCTTGTCCACTTGCATTAAATGCAGTGGGCGCGCGAGTCTTCCAGCGGAAGGCTCGCGCTCGAGCCCGTGCCTTCGGGCCACGTGGCAGCCCCGGACCCCTATGCGGGAAAAAGGGGGGTCCGGGCGGGCGCAGGAGGTCCCGGACCCCTATGGGAGTCCGAGGTCCCGGCCGTCAGCTCGGGTCTTCCCTTGCTTAGAGGCACGTGGCGTCTCTGGACCCATCCCCAGGCGGGGAGCGGGTCCGGGGCTGTTGGCCTAGTGAGGGAAGAGCCTGGCCCGGGGGGCCTGGCTACTCTGTCCCTTCCACGCAGTTACGGATAACTACGCAGGTCCTACCTTGCTGCAGTAAGAGTGGGTATCCCTGCTACAGGGTACCGACATCCATCAAGGGGCTGGGTCCTCGGATCCCAGTCTGGCCCATGGACCTGTCTTCCCATCTCTGTGTACGCCTGGATATGACTGTGGACGGACGGGTTGCTGTACGCCGAGGGCGGGTCGTCAGGGTTGTAGGTGACGTTGGATGTCGCCTTGCCCTTGCGGGCCAGAGCCCATCCCATGAATGGGGGGCACTCCTGGCCTTGATGTGAGAACGACTGCGAAAAAGGAAAAAGTTGATTACCAATTATGCTGAATTGAACGTTAGATTAGAGAAATGAGTCTGTGTAGTGTGTACCCATCTAGCCCTGTACTCATCGTTGTTGAGGCTGCCTTGGTGGTGCGCTGGACCTGGCATCAGCAATCGCCGCTGACGGCCAGCATCGTGCTTCTCCTGCCACTCCGGGTCGAACCACTTGTCCACTATGCGCTCCCAGCACACGGTATCATTATGACACCACCACGCAGGAACCTACACGTGATCAAATGCATGACAAGTAAGAAGAGAGACATTTAACGATGTTTTTAATTTTATAATAAATTTGAACTTACCTGTAAGTATTGCTCTCGGGTCAGCTTCAACTCTCTCACCTCAGGCTTCCCGATCTTCTGCTTTAGGAAAAGTGCACAAAAGTTGATGACGCACTGGACTTGCGCCTCATAATGCATGTCCTTGACGAGTTTAACGCATCGATTGTCAGCCACAATCGCCGCCCGCTCCTCGTATCCCTCATCACACCTGTAAAAATCCTGCATATAAAGACAATGAATCATGTCATCATTGAAAAAATATTGAATGAATGTGATGTATTCACCATTTTTTGACGGAAAAAACTTACCCAGAGCTCGCTCTTTACCCGCTCCGCCTTGTTCTCAAAGGCTCTGCCGCTCCGATCCAACTGATCGTTGTTGGCGGCAATGTAGTGGTCCCACGTCCAGGCCGGCTCGTATCGTCCTTGATAGTGGACCAGGCCTGGGAAGTGCTCCCTGCACAAAAGACCCAGGATGTCGTTCACCTTGCGTTTGTGAGCACCGCCACTGAGGACAGTCCAACTCCTGCAACCATTGATTAAGAGAAAATATTAGTTTGTAATGTAATTTTCGAGTTAGGAAATGAAAAAGGTAGTATTAACATGTCAAATTACTTACATATCCCCGGACGGTCGAATCAGCGGGCGCAAGGCAACAGGTATCAGCCTATCTGGGAGTCGCGAGGGACCTCGCAACCAGACAGCCGGCGTAGAGGTATCCTCGGCCGTGTCCTCCTCCTCAGCACTAGACGACTCCCCCCTCCTCCTGCGCGTCCGCCTGCCACTCCTCCTCCCGCTCCTGGTCCTGGGCAGGCTCCACCTCCTCGTCGTCCTCCTCCTCAGACGGCAGTACAGGCGAAGGCTCCCGAAGCCTCCTGCCTCCACCCTTCCCTCGACCCCTCTTGGGTCCACCCTTCCCTCGACCCTTGCCTCGCCCCAACCCGGAACTCCTATCGGAGCCCTCACCAGCATCCGAGTGTGACATCATTCTTCTGTACACCCGTGCGACCGATCGTTGAATTCCGTTGCCCGGCATCTTTCTTCAATCACCTGCAATTAAAAATAGTAAACCAATCAGCACATATATACAAAACGATCTTATAAAGAGAAATAAAAAAATACGACATAATTAAAAAGTAACATTAATAAATCAAATAGTATGGATCATACATGTATTAGAAATAATCATCTTCATCGGGATTAGCTGGATCATATGTCTCGTCATCACTATCACGCAAGTCGAGAAGTTCAAGCCCGTGCTCTAAAGGTGGAATTTCATCCTCATTGTCATCGCTTAATTGTAATTGCTCAAGTAATTCTAGGTCCTTCGCATTACGAACCTCCTCATCAGTGTCCTCGTCATCAACCATTTCATCATCGTGTACTTCCATTTCGATCACTCCGGTTAAGTTTATCTCAAAATGCCCTTCAAGCCCATCTTCTTGAAAGAACTCCCCGTCATATGTGTTTGGGTCTATGTTGTAATCTTCATTATTTGGAATAGGTACTTTATCGTGTGGTGATACCTTGTACACCACGTCCCAACCCGTAAGACGATCGTCGGTTTTGCACGGATATGAGAGATAATAAACTTGCGTGGCTTGTTGAGCCACAATATAGACATCGTCTCCTGAATACACTGATGACTGGCGAATTTCGACTAGGCCGAGATGAGGAGTCTGTCGCACTTCATTAGGATCAAACCAATGGCATTTGAATATGACAGGCTTAAGAGGTTTGCAACCATGAAATGTGAGTTCATAGATTTCTTCAATTATGTCATAATAATCGACCCCATCAAGGGCTGTCGTACAAACGCCAGAATTTGTGGTTCTTCAATTGGGCCGAATCTGCTCGTGGCTTTTTGTGTGAAAGCGATATCCATTGACATCATAACCGGAGTATGACAAGACCCTATAGGCACAACCATTGGCAACTTGTCTCAACTCGGGACACATAGACGCATCATTTTGGGCCTGCAGGTAGAAGTATGATGGTTTGTTATACTATTTGCACGGACAAGAAACTTCAAATGTCTAACAAGTATGAGGATTTGTTATACCTTGTGCTTGAACCAAGAAATGAAATCGGGGGCTCTTTGTCCTGCACCAGACTTAAGAAGGGTGTCAACTTCGTGCGGGGTTGGAATTCTTCGGCGACGCCAGAATTGTTGAGTAAATTCCCTATATAAACGAGAGGTAACGGGGGTTGGATGCATAATAGTTAATACTTGAGCAAATAGTTTGTTGAGAACTTACTGTATGTACGGCTCGACTTCCACTAGGTTGGTCAACACATACATCATGATAGTGCGCAACTCTTCATTGAGCAAGGTCTTAGGAGTCGCACCACTTGCACTTCCAAGTTTCCCTTTGAATAGGCTGAGGTTCGTTTCATTTTCAGCTTCATTGTAACGAGTGGGTGGATTGTGCACGCTTGGAAGGGTTTCACCATAGTATTTTGTTGTGTAGTTGGAGACTTCATCCAGAATGTATGCTTCTGCAATGGAAGCTTCTATTTTGCATTTATTTTTGCATTTGGTTCGAAGGATCTTTTGTTGGCTCTCAATTGGGTAGCACCAACGTCCCTGAACAGGCCCCCCCATTCGTGCCTCATACAGGAGGTGCAAAATCATATGCTGCATCGGATTGAAGAAGCCGGGTGGAAAGATTTTCTCCAACTTACAAAGCAACACATGGGCCAATTTTTCCATTTGTTCAACCACAGCCCGAGACAACTCCTTAGCACATAGCTGGCGGAAGAAATTGCTTAACTCCGCCAGCACTTGCCAGACATGGTCAGGGAGATAGCCTCGAACCATCACCGGAAGAAGCCGCTCAATCCATATGTGGTAGTCATGACTCTTCAGCCCATTAATTCGCATAGTAGATAAGTTGACCCCGCTCCTTAGATTCGCTGCATACCCATCGGGGAACATTAAAGTCTGGAACCATTCTAGTACTTCTTTCCTTTGGTGCTTCTTCAAGATGAATTCAGCTGCAGGCTTTTTCCATTTCTTACCATCTTTGGGTGGCGGAATATTCAATTTTGGTCTATCGCATAAAGTAGCTTGATCCACTCGGGCCTTAACATTGTCCTTTGTTTTATCAAGAATGTCCATGATTGTACCCCAGAGTGCCTCAGCAATATTTTTTTTTGAGTGCATCATATCAATGTCATGAGGAAGAAGAAGATCATCCATATAGGGAAGCCTCCACAGGCCCGACTTCTGAGTCCAGGCATGTTCTTCACCATAACCCACAAAACCACCACCTTCTTTAACCATCAGCGACTGTAACCACTCACGGACCGCGACACCTGACATCATCTACGGTGGAGGTTCATCAACCACGACACCTTTCGTAAAGTTCTTGATGTCACGTCGGAATGGATGGTCAATAGGGAGGAATTGTCGGTGCTTGTCGAACGAAGAATACTTGCCACCCTTCGCCAACAGATGAACCTCATAGCTGCCTTGCATACTGGGCAAGGGAACTTCCCGTGCACACACCATCCGCAGAATATCGCATACGCTGGCAAGTCATGCAGGGAGTACATGTACCACACTCACAATTTGAAGTTTGTCTTTGTAGCTCGGTCATATGTCCATACACCTTCCTCCCAAGCATGGAGCAAATCATCAATAAGAGGCTCCATATACACACTCATATTATCCCCCGGATATCCAGGAATTATCAACGACAAGAATATGTTCTGCCGTTGAAAGATAACTCCAGGTGGGAGGTTGAGAGGGATAACAAACACGGGCCAACAACTGTACGGGGCAGCCGTCATTCCATAAGGTTCGAATCCATCTGTTGCCAACGCAACACGTACATTTCGAGCCTCCAGAGCTTTCATTATGTGACGCCTGTCAAAATGTTTCCATGCTTCACCATCGGATGGATGTATCATCTTCTCAGGACGGTAGCGTTTGCCGTTTTTGTGCCATCTCATCTGTTGTGCTGAATCCTCGGTCATGAACAGACGTTGGATTCTCGATATGAATGGAAGGTACCGTACGATTTTCACGAGGATTTTGAGCTGTTTCTTTTGACCATCACCAGAATCTACCTCCAGCCACCGAGATGATTTACATTTTGTACAGTAATTTGCGTCTGCATGTTCTTTCCTAAACAACATGCATCCCTTCGGACAAGCATGTATCTTCTCATATGGCATCTTAAGACTACGAAGAAGTTTTTGTGCCTCGTACATGCTCTTTGGAAGAATGTGTCCTTCCGGAAGCAGACTACCAAAAACCGTCAAAATTTTGTCGAAGCCATCTCGACTAATGCCACACTCAGACTTTAGGGCTAGTACGCGTGCAATAGCATCGAACTGAGAAACATTGGTATGCTGGTGAAGTGGTTTCTGTGCCGCAGACAACATATCATAATACTGCTTTGCCGTAGGCTCGGGCGGTTCCTCTCTAGGTCCTTCTTCGAAGTGTGCTTCATGAAAGTCAGCTAACATGTTTGCACAACCGGCATCAGTATCATAATCATCGATGCGTTGTCTGACTACCTCTTCTCTCGCACGATGGGCTTCACCATGGCAGATCCACCGGGTATAGTTTTCCACAAACCCATTTGTGATAATATGTTTACCCATAGTGAGTTGTGATTGATGTATCCTATTTTGACACTTGGTGCATGGACACGGCATTCTACTCTGTCCTCTATCAAATGCCTTTTCCAAAAAGTCATTGACCTTTAGAGCAAACTCAATATACTCTTGTTCGCTCTGCCAGCCCTTGTACATCCACTCACGGTCATCCATCCTTTAACATACGAGCAAGAAATTTAAAAATTGATTCCGTATACACGATATCTAACAAACTCTAATAGGTGAAGATAGGTCCTAATCCCACCCGAGGATGCGTAGATAGGGTTGGTTTCCATGATCCACTCCTAGCCGAGACAAAATTTCGGCAGCACCTCCCCGCTGCTCTCCAAATACACGTCCTGTCAAGGAGATTGTGTATCCGGAGAACAACAGGGAGGTGATGCCGAAACTCTGGCATGGATCGGAGTTGACCATGAAAACTAACCATATCTACGCACCCTTGGGCTGTCCAAATAACGTGGACAATTCGAAACACATACGGTTCCATATATGCAAAGAGCTGCATATTTCGAACCGTATCTCTTTCGAACGGGAGACGACTAAGTTACGTGATCTATGGGCTTATGCCGCTCACCTATGGGCTTATGCATAACACGGAAAGAGAGGTTGCTTATGCCGCTCACCTATGGGCTTGACGACGTGCGCGGCGTGGCCTCCTTTTTCTTGTCCTCCTCTCTCCTCCTCGTTCCAATCTAATTTGCAAGGGATTAAATTATGGTAGGCTCTCTTTTGAAGTATTATGTATTAAATAAAGGATAAAGAGTGAACAGATCACAGAACCTAATGTTTCACACGTGAACAGACAATTCTTGAAATGATATCTTGCAGAGATGATTTGATGGTGGCACCTTGCTGTCATACTTTTCATCAAGGAGCAGCTGTAGTAGCAAGGAAAACACCAAAAAAAAAACGTTGTCATTCATTAGCCTATTCCTTGGCTTTCATGCAAATGATGTAGCAATCAGAAGCATAAAGATTGTTCGCATAAAAAATAGTCACAGGTGATCCTCTTTACAAGGTAACCAAGTACCGCATACAAATTCAGCTAGTCCCAAAAAAACAACAACAACCAGGTGTAGTAGATGTGTACGTATGAACCGAATAATTCCCTCTAACCCAATCAGTTGTGTAGAATCATTGTCAGACATCATAATTCCAATTCCACCCAAAAACCAATAGTGGCCCTCTTGATGGATGCAACTTGTAAGTGAAAATCCCAACTTTTTCGGACCTGACAATGGGGATGTAAGGTTCTGAATTTTGCGGTTTGTGTTGGCAGGGATAGAATCGTTCTCCAAGCAGGGGGATTCCATTTACTTTGAGGAGAAGGGTGAAAGACCAGCACTATATATTATTCAGTTCATACCGAGCACGTTCAACTGGAGAACTGCAGGCCTTACTATCACTCAGAAACTGATGTTCCTCGGTAGAATCATTATTTAACCAGTTTGTTTACTGGCATGTAGACAACACACCTGCGGGGCCGGGGCAGGGCCGCGGTGACAGCGCGGCGCCGGGGCGGAGGGGCAGGGCGGGGCGGCTGCGGGCCGGCGCACAGGGGCGGCGGCGGGGCGTCCGACGCGGCTGTGGGGATCGGAGCGAGTGAACAAGAGAGACCAGAGCGTGAGTGAGCCAGGGAGTTAAAGTGCGTGGGGGTTCGCCGTGTCCGATCTAGGACACACGACAAATATTTTTTTCCTTTTTTTTTCAAATTCGCCGTGTGCCCTAACTTTGGTTAAAAAATATTGAATTTGTAATATTGAATGGGGAAATTAAAAAAAGTTGGCCATTTTGGGGGGGGGTAAGGGCCGCGCGCCAGTCTCAAGCCCACAGGGAACCCTAACTGGGCTCAACCCAAGGCGAGACTGGGCAGCCCAAACCACCCCCAAGCAGTTCATCCACAAGGCCACACGACTGACGAGGACAGGAGTTTACTGAGAAGTTCGTTTGCGGTGGGTAAGACTTGGTATATAAGTGCGTCGGGAGTGACTTGTGTTGGCGAGGTGGGACAAATCCGCACTGCGGCAGCGCGCACGGAAGAGCAGGGTGCAAACAGGCCGTTTCTTTCTTCCGCCCACTAGCGGCCCAGCCGGCCCGCTAATCCTTGACCACCTTGACCCACCAATCCGGCCCGCAGGTGCGTTGTCTCCGCCGCACCCAGCCGAGTTCACCGTCGCCGCTGCGCACGGTGAAGGAGCCGAGCCCGCCGCCGCTGCCCGTGTGACGGGGCCCGCACGCCAAGAGAGGCCTCCCGCGCACCCCCTAGGTCAACCCGCTGCCGCAACCCTATCTCGCCCCCGCGTCCACATCGGTCGGGTAGTGACGGCAAGGCGCTGGGGATGGTGGTCGCCATGGCCAACTACTTCGCCGGCCGCGTCAGCAACGTCATCCGGAGGTACAACATCGAGCGCCACTGACGTCGCTCAACGAGGAGACCGGCGGGATGAACGACGTGCTCTACCAGCTCCACACCATCATGGTAGGTAGTACTGTGGCCCTGAGTTTTGTGTCCATTCATGGCCGGGGATTCAGCAGAGGCAATTCTGATATCTGTGTGTGTGGTTGCTGGTAATTATAATATCTCTTCAAATGTCTTTGCAGAAGGATCAGAGACATCTGGTGCTCGCGCATCTTTTCGACAAGCCCTGCTTCCTGGGATTGATTGCAGTCCAGCTCTGAACCCTGAAGAACTACCTGATCCTCTATGTTTTGGTACTGCATTTTCACTTCGTTTTTGTCTGAATTTTGGTACACATCTACATCAGCTAATGGACACCACAGTAACTGTTCTCTCTATAATAATTTTGTCATGGAAAGTAGTGAACGCTGTATCTGTCATAGTAGGACCAAAGGAAGGTGATACACCAGATAGACAGAAGTACAAACAAGTATGTCATATGCCCAATACTCTATGAGATGTAAAAAATTTATGAATTCTAACATCTGGATACAACGGTGTGTCACTTACAGTCTCTTATTCGTGCAGGGCATCAAGTTTTTTGAACCTGAGGTAGCGCATCGAGACATCTTCTCATGTATAAGAAGTAGCAACTGGTTCTCTCCTAATTAAAAACTGTAATTTTTGCTTCATGAGACCCCAAATTCACTACATTATATGTTTTTCGAATCAGATCAAGGGACCTTCGCCTGAAATGGTAGAGTACATCGGAATGCAAAACTTGATTAATGCCATAAAGAACAGTGTTGGACTAAGTGAAGGGAAACTTCTATTTGGGCTTAAAGGGAGAATGGCAAAGTGTATGTCATACTATGCTGTAAATATCTTCATTATTTGTTTCAGTGACTTAGAGCTATGTTCTTATTCCTGGATCAGGTTAAAATACCTTTCTCTTCTCTGAAACCTGTATTTCGTGCTCGTACTATGACTGATGCTCCACCCTTCGATGCAAGCAGCATTACTTCACTGCAGGTATCTCTTTCTTTTTTTCTTTTGTAAACTTTGAACTCTTGGTAAACTTTTATCTAACATTAATGTGATAATTTTGTAGCTTATGTTCAGCAAGTTCGAATATGATGGAAAACTCAACCCGACATTTACTGAAGGTCCATTCGAGCTTCCTTTTTCAAGTATTAGAGCATACATCAATGAGCCGATCACTCCAAGGTTTGTCTATCTAGTAGTTTTCAGGAGATGAGACCAGTTCAACAACATAATAAGTAAAGCTCATTTTTCAGTTCCTTTCTGGACTGTTCAGGAATAATTGAGCTTGTTTGGTTTTGATGCACAGGTTTGTTCATGTGAGTTCTGCAGGAGTTACAAGGCCTGAAAGACCGGGTCTAGATTTAAGCAAGCAACCGCCTGCTGTTCGCTTGAACAAAGAGCTTGGCTCCATCTTAACTTATAAGTTGAAGGTATGCTCGTAGGTTATACTGATTATAACTCTGGCTAATTCTCATGAAACAGGAAATTGCAACATTCTTCATGGACATAGTGAATTCCTCTCATGCATATGCGACTGGTGGCACATCTGTCAGTGAATTCTGGTGATGCATCTTAGATGGCTGAAGTTCAGGAATTTTTTCTTCAGACTTGCCATGTCTGAAATTCTGAAATGGGTTTTGTCAGGTCCGATCCAAAGCGTTTAGCTGAAGCTCTGACCACTGAAACCGAGGAGTCCTGCACAACTTACAACATGCTCAAGGTGGTTCACCTGTTCTGCTCATTTTTCTTCCTTTTTTAGGTAGTTCTAGTTGTACATTTTTCATGGCTAGAGACGAGTTACAACTTACAATTCGTGCAACAAAGCCTGCAGGTTTCACGCCTCTAGCTGAATGTCTTTCTAGGATTGTTCTTGTTCTTTGGCTCTTTGCTTTACTGATTGTTGTAGGATTGTGCTCACTGCTATGATGTTGTGCTCACTGATTATTCTCTTCATTTCAGCAGCCTCTAGCCTTCTTCACTCCACCTTAACTAATCTTATTCGCTTCATTTTGACTGTTAGCATCTTGGTGGAGGCTCTATGGAGGTGGAGCACCAAATTTGCAACGCATGGCTTCTCGAATCCTCTCATGGACAGCAAGCTCCTCCGGATGTGAAAGGAATTGGAGCACTTTTGAGTTTGTTAGTTAACAAAACTCTGCCTATAAAAATATTTCCATGACTTGTCTCATTTACTAATGTTTATTTCTTTCATTTGTACTCTGTAGATACATACCAAGAGAAGAAATAGACTAACAACAGAGCGCCTCAACATGTTAGTCTACGTGCAATTTAATACAAGGCTGCTGTCCAAGAAGGAGGGGATGAACAAGCTTTGGTGGTGTTTAGGGACCCGGATGAGGCTGAAGTTCTTGGAACTGGGATAATGCTCCGGAAGTTGAACAAGTCCAGTGAAGCCCAATGCTTGATGTAGTAATGCTTCTCCGTGATGTAATAAATGGCAGTTGGCGCTTGACTTTGCTCCTGCCATGATGAACTGAAAATAAAACTGCTGTAGAGTTGTTTCCATAATCAATGATTGTTTATTTTGATCCAATTATCTGAATGATACTTCCTGGAAGCAATAGTCAGTGAGTGTTCCATTCCACTGCTAACGGCATGTGTTATCTGAATCCTGTAGAGGTTCGTGATGCTTCACCCGTTGTGTTGTTGTGCATCAATTACTATGCTGTCTAAGTGCTCAGTCGATTATATTTTCACCTGATTGTTCAACATGGTAATTAATAAATATTCTCCTGGGCCTCTGGTCTTAACAATGCATGGCAATGTAGGTCTATGATTGATATCGATCTATGCGTCCATATAGGCTGCGGATCATCTGTACATCCCTAGTATAGTCACTGGAGAAGCCCCAGAGGGGAATTTCTGTGTCAATTCACTTCCCTGTTTGATATTTTCCATTTTTCCACAATCATGTTTGATATTTGCAGAGAGAACTGAACTTCTGCTCTTTGTTTTTATCATCTTGAAATGTAGCGCCTGGTTCCCGTCGGCTTGGTGGAGCAGTTCTCCACTGTGAAGATCTTGGCATTAGAGATGCCCGAGGCACCAAAGTTGAAGGTTGTCATAGGCTACCTAAGATGCTTTCCTTGTTTGGAGAAGCTTCACATCACAGTTCCAGCTCCTCAGTGGCGGACCCAAAGGTAGTCCAGGTAGGCCCAGGACTACCCTAAATTTTGGCCCAAAAAACTTTTAGTACTTAGAAATTTTGGCCCAACAATCGAACACAAGCCCAAATCGTCGACAGACAGTGAGTCACACGGCCCATGCGGCCAGCAGCCATGCCCCGTCCCACTCCCACCCTGACCCCGCGTGGGGCTGCGCCGCCATCGACCGCTAATGCCTCCGCCGGCCGCTGCCCGCCCGAGCATCCACCGACCACCGGCCGCCTATGCGTGTGGCCTTACCGCCGTCCTGCGCCCCCGCCCCACGCCGCGTCGTCGCCTACCCCTCGAATCCAGCTGACCCTTGCTGGGAGCTAGCTTGCTCGGGGCGGACCCGCACCTCCTACCGGCACCCGCGCGGCCGCGCCCTAAGCCCGGCCGCTCAGTGCAGCTCTGCAGTCCGCATCCGGTGGTCACCGGGCAGCGCGCACCTCTTCCCGCCCGGCCATCCCAACACGCGTGGGTACTGCACGCGCACCACGACCGGCAGGGGTGGCATGAGCATCAGCCGCAGCAAGCCACCAGCCATTCCGGGTTCTGGCACCTAGCATCCCCAATTCTACGATCTCCATTGCCCAATTGCAGTCCCCTCACTGGTGCGTACTGTTTTTTCTTACTCTTTTTTTTTGCGGGACTGTTTTTTCTTACTCTATTCCATCTTAATCTCACTTCTGAATTTGGACCTTAAGTGAATAATTGAATAATTGCTGCATCCATTTGTATTGCTTCCGTGTGTTATTAGCATGTTTAGTCATGAGGAATGAAAACATAGCTGAATTTAGCGTATTATGGGACCTTTTTAGCTATGTTATTATAAATTTGGTTATTATGTATGGTATTAATATATTATTATTGAATTGCTACTAGATTATACCTTACTGCACTTCAAAAAATTTTTATCCAGGACTACTCTAGTTTTAAATCCTGGGTCCGCCACTGCAGCTCCTAACCATTTTTAATTGTTCTGCTATCAGATATCATTTATCTTTCACAGCTTGATTAATATATTACTTATTGGTGTATATTATTTATAGTTCTTTGTCAAAAGATGGAGGAGTTTGAAAGGTATTAAGCCCTTCAATCTGTCAGCTCCCATTGAGTGCCTCGACCGCAGCCTCAAGACCATCATGCTGCAACAATATTCAGGTCGGAAGCCACATCTCGACCGCAGCCTCAAGACCATCATGCTGCAAAAGTTCAGTTCTCTCTGCAAATATCAAACCAGGCGCTCCTGTTTAAGGAAGCTAGTAAGCAACAGGAAGCAAGTAGCGAAGTAAGCAACATGAAGCAATATGCTGATCGTCCTCTTATCTAAGTAATCAACCGACCCATATTATCCACTGGTGTACCACGGGTCAAAAACACATTCAAATGGAGTGGCCGGTGCTCCTGTACACATCAAATGGATCGGTGGGTCAGTTGCAGTTCGATTTTGGCGCAGCAATGAAAGAGTCTTGGCATGCGGCGAGTCACAATGCAATTTTGTAGCTCGAGCCAGCCCAGGCTCACAGTTTAAAACAAAACAGGCCACTGACAAAATAATATTGGAGAATTTTTAAATCGAAGATTAGAAGACCACAAATCACACATATAGTCCACAGATATCATCACAAGTCCACAAATCAAATCAAGTCCACCACCAAACTCACAAGTATCACCAAACAATTCCATAACAAATCACCTACTCTGTAGCATGCAAACCGATACTCTAGATGTACATGCATACAGATCAAGCAACAGAAATCCATCTCACAAGACCTTTCCAGCAATTACATCGATATAAGATCCGGCAAAGCATCTTGCTGGCTACCGCGACCTTGGCTTCCTCCTTCCAGCTGGCTACCGTGACCACTACTTTCTCCTTCCCTTGGAGTATTGCCATAGTAGTTTATGGTGACGACGGGGTTGTCGTGGTTGGTGCTGGAGAAGCAGCTGACATGGGTCGCATAGTTACTACAGGGCAGACACCCACCTAACCAGCTAAGTATCTTGGAGAACTTCTTCCGTAATGTCATAGGATTTGGTGAGAACTTTGATATTTGAATGGCTCCACCAAAGCAAACACAGACAAATTTCACAAGTGGATCTGGGTTTGCTGATGTAGTTGTAGGTAGAATGCGATGATTACAAATGCATGTACAGATCTGGGGTACCGGATTCGCCGGATGTGGAGGAGGTGGAGGAGGTGGCCTCCCCGTGGTCTTGGATTTGGAGGAGGCGCCTGGGAAGGGGGATAGCTGAGGCCGCATACCAGAATAACTGAGTGGTCAGACAAGAATAACTGAGTCCCAAAAACAAAATAGCTGAGTTGGGAGAATAACCGGCACAAATTAATTATTGGAGTCGTGTATAATGGAACTGCATGACAGTTTTAAAAGAAATGGAACTGCATGACAATTTTCAAAAAATAAAATAAAGAAACTGCATGTAGAAGCCGAATTTCTAAGCACATCTATTATGGCTACTTTGTTTTCATTGAGAGATTGCTTCTGTAATCAGGATTTGTAGATTTATATTTTGCCTACCTACCGGACAGCTTTATTCTGCAATACTTCCCAGCTGAAAAATATGAAATTAAATACTGAAGCCTGCTGTTGTATTCCACTACTTTGTTTCACCCCCTTTCTTCTGAATCAGTGTGCTATGAAGTCTAAATATGTGGTTTCGTTTGTGGAAGCAAGTTCAGTGATTCAGTATCACCTTGCTTACTGCTTGTGGGACTATATAGTCATTTCTATCTTCTTAATTTGTTGCTGTATTTTATCCTCCTCGTATCCTCCTTGTTATGCAATTATTCAGTAATTGAAATCATAAAACAAATTTAGTTCAGAAAACAATGGGGAGAGAGATTGATGCATACCGCGGACGGTGGCGCGGCAGTACGAGAGCCTGGGCCTGGCGGCGCTGGACCTCCTTGCGGGATGGCGTGGCAGGAGGGGCTGGGGATGGCGGCGGATGTCAGGCGCAGGAGACGGCGGCGGGCGGCTCTCTAGCAGGGGCGGGCGGCTCTCTAGCATGGACGGGCGACGCGGGACCTCCTCGCGCGGGCTCCAGTAGCGACGGCGGGAGGCGCGGGACCTCGAGCAGGGGTGGCTCCTGCAGGTCGACGGCGCTGCGCGCCACGCAGCAACAGCGGGGCGGGGCCTGGCCGATGCGCAGGGGCGGCGGCGGGGCAGTGGGGAGCGAGGGACCAGAGAGAGAGAGAGCGTGTGAGAGAGACCAGAGAGAGAGCGTGCATGTGACTGCGCACCCTTATTCCGATCTAGGACACACGGCAAAGATTTTTTCCTTTTTTTTTGTTTTCAAATTAATCTTTGCCGTGTGCCACAGATCACAGCAAACAAATAAATTTCGCCGTGTGCCCAAACCTGGGCACACGGCAAATTTTGAAGCATCGGCCGCCGGGCCACATGGCGCTATGTTTGCCGTGTGCCTAACGGAGGCACACGGCAAAATGTGACGGTGTTGACCGACCGGAACCTCTGGCCACGTGGCGCTATATTTGCCGTGTGCCGAGGTTTGGGCACACGGCGAAGCCTCCTTTCGCCGTGGACTTTATTTTGGCCGTGTGTTCTGTATTTGACCCACGACAAAGGCTTTCTTCGCCGTGTGCCCGATGGTTTGCGCACGGCGAACTTTCAGGCACACGGCGAACTGGGGAAATCTGGTAGTGGCTACTGGTTCCTCCAAACAGATTCATCCCATAAGGTGGTTGAATAATCGTACTGCAAGCTTTTGAAAAATTTGTCCGTCGAATACGAGTCCCTGTAGGTGCAGACGGTCGTCCAATGCAAGCGCTCCTTCAACGTGTTCAAAGATACATGCGCGGAGGCAGACGCCACCCGTGGCCCACCTCCTTGCGACCTCTGCGTGCTTGGATGCAAAAAAAAAAAACTCGGGACGGCGGCCGGGCGGCCGACGCCATCGGCGGCGACGGTGCATGACTAGGGGGTGTTTGGATCAGGGTAAAATTTTTGAGTAGGATTACTCAAGAATAAGCATGTAGCATTACATTATAGCTGTTTCGTTAGCATGGAATATGATATAGATTATCTTGAACTCCACAACCAGATTTATTACGACGAAGCTGGTTTGGGTTTTTTAATGTCATGTTGTTGGTCTTACTGGGTGTAATGCGGCCCATTGTTATCATGGCATAAGGATCCTATTCAGTTTGTGTTTGGAGGTGGGAGTTATTGCAGGCCTTCGGCAATATCTATTACTCACATAGGTGTGCAACACTAGCAAAAATAAAGGACTTAGATGGTCACTAGGACTTAGCTGTCCTAGAATTAGTTTGCAAACTTTCGGTTTCCATAATTTCTACAATTTGAGAATTATTTCTTTAGCTAAGATTGTAAAGTATTATCTATACTTAAACAACAAGCAATTGCCATCAGACTCTACTCTTACCTCTCTTCTCTCAAGCAGGAGCACCTACTGCAGCCCAGACTGGCGCATCGTCGTCTCGACACCTACCCATCACAGCTCCCTCGAAGCCACCTCGTCGCCCAGGCACCCATCTCTTCCAAGCAGCCTACAACAGGCCAGGGGTAACTTGTTTTAAATTTGCTTTTAAAATTTCAAGGTGATAGAAGGGACTCTATTGTGACTGATACCTACAAAGCAGTCTCGACACCTACCCATCACAACTCCCTCGAAGCCACCTCGTCGCCCAGGCACCCGTCTCTTCCAAGCAGCCTACAACAGGCCAGGGGTAACTTGTTTTAAATTTGCTTTTAAAATTTTAAGGTGATAGAAGGGACTCTACTGTGACTGATACCTACAAAGCAGGCCAGCGTCCTGGACCAAATGTGAAGATCCAAATATCCACCACGATGTGATCTGTCACGCCCACCATGTTGGGCGCCTCAGCGGACAGGCCCAGTCAAGTCAAGTCGAACAAGTGAAAAAGAACTAAAGAAGTAAGTATGATCACCAAAACTGCATCACCCTCTCATTTCTCGGTTTAGTGCCAATTAAGACAGCATGGACTTTCCTGAAATTGCTGACTGTTCATGGTACTTCTTTATGCGAAGAAAGTATTGATGTGAAGACAAGAAGAATGTATAAAAATAGAAGCATACCACGGTTATAGCTATTAATGTGTACGCGTTAAGTTTGTTTTAGCTTGTTCTTTCTTTCCATGCCTAAAAGCGTGTGGCTGCTATCTGTGTTCCACTCTAGTTTAGAGAATTATTGTGCTTGGATTGCTATTTGTCATGGTCGGGTAATGTATGTTCCATCTTAATTGTCGCAAATTGCTAACCAAGAGTCGGCTCTGCTCTGCGCCTCTGCCGTGTCGCGCGCACTTGTACTTGTACGCCTCCTCGCGCGGTCGCGCCGCGCCCGTCGCGCTTGACCAAAGAAGCCACGCCGCGCCGCGCCCGCCGCGCTTGACCAAAGAAGCCACGCCGCGCCGCGCCCGCAGCCGCTCCCCGACAACAGGAGGCTTCCCTCGCGAGCCACCTCGCTCCTCCTCCGTCTCCCGCTCTGCCGCGACACGGCCAGCCCCCGCCGCGAAAGCCGGCCGCCCTACCCTAAACCCTAAACCCTCCCGGCCCGCCCCGGCTCGGAATGCAGCCCTCGCCGGGTCCCCCGCCGCTCCCGGCGGCCGCGTCGGTGTCGGCGGAGCTCACGCGCTTCGAGGCGCAGCTGGACCAGTCCGCCGACCAGTGGGCGCGCGGCCAGCTCGCGGAGCTCGGCGACGCCGCGGCGGCCAGGGTGCTCCGGAAGGTCGCGGAGACCGGCGCCCGGGTGCGGAACCTGTCCGCCTTCATCAAGTGGCTCGCCAAGCAGGAGGCCATGCAGCGCAACGCCGAGGGGGTCCCCACCGCCGAGAGCGCCGCGTGCAGCTCCGGCCCCTTCCGCGCCTCCCCGCAGGGTGCTTTTCTAATTCCATTCTCCCTCCCTCGACACTGCCGGTGTTTTGTTTTCCCCACTGCGTTTGTTGGACGGTTTCGTTTTCCTTCTATTTTCGAATTTCTCTGGACATACACTTCTAATTTTAGACAAATCCCGTTGCTAGTTTTCTCTGCATTTTCCCCAGATAACTTCACAATGTTTTCGACATGTCTCCACTAGTTTGGGAAAGTCTCAATTTTTTTCTATGTTCCCATAATCTTCGAGTTCCCTTTCGGAATATCTGATAGCCTACATTATTCTGATGTTCGATCACTTGTAGAAATTGCATTTCTTCATATACCTAACCTTTCAGTATCTGAGTTCGTTGGATAGAATGGATTCGGAAAAAATCGTACTTTTCTTTTTTATAGGTTTAGTTCTTTCTTTTAGGTAAAGGAAATATAATGCTATAAGTAACAAATTACCTTAAGTTCACTTTCTTGAAAAAAAATCTTTTTTTTTGTTATTCAAATCTGACGTGAAGGAGAGAATTTCATAACTACCCCCAAAACTACCAATCTTTTCATTGGCATAGCTTATTTGGTTAAAGGTTAATTATTTTTGTTAGAATAAAAGATAATTAGTTAAATTAATTCAACTGGAGGTTGATAGTTTATTTTTTGGTCAGGCTCAATCCTTCTCATTTCACGATTGATTATCTTGAGTTCTGTTGAGTATGGAAGTTCAGTAATAAAAAAAGTCTTAATCAAACTATTTTACTCATATTTTTCAAACTATGTTACATTCATATGATAGTATCTGATTTTGAGACATAATTTTGGTCGCGTTTGCTCTTGTTGCTTAACGGCACATTTTGCATCATATTGCTTATCTTCTTCCTAACCATGAAGCCATTTATCAAACGGAGGATTCCATATCAGGACCATTCTACCAAGATGACATCCAAATGGAGGTTCAGAGCCCTGATGGTGTGATGGCCTTTGGTCTTTCGAACCAGGCAAGGATCGTGCCTATGAGCTCTGTCCGCCAGAGCCCCGCCAGGACAAATGCTTGTACTGTTCCAGAAATAGTCGAAATGGAGGTTGAGAGCCCACCGGGTTCGAACTCTCCTTGCTTGCAGAATCAGTACCCTTTTTCAGCAGTGGCTTCTCCAATAGCAAATCCTGGAGGAATGGGGGCTGGGTGTATTGAGTATCAGATGCCTGATAGTCCTTCCCGGGTTCTCACCCCAAGCCCTGTTTGGGATATTACAACGCGTATTCAGCAAATGGATGGCCTATCAGGAAGGATAGGGATCAGGACACCACCTTCTGTTGCCTCTTGGAATTCTTTGAGGGCAATAGCAAGCCCTCAAATGTTTGCACTGGGGGAGTTAGAGTTTGATCGATTTTTCCTCATACGCGTGTACCTAGCAGAGTAAGTCTTATTGGATTTATGTTTTTCCTCACCTGCATATTAGAACAAATAGCTTACTGGTTTTAACTTCAGGAAAAAAGGGTCCTATGACTAATCCGTTATCTAATGGAGTAATGGACCCCCAAAAGACCAATTGAGCATAATTGCTACCATAACTTACTTTTTTTTTTTACAGAGTATCCGTTTCTTAACGGTGTCACCTTTTACTCTATTATTTTACTATCTGTGTTTGTCTCTAATCAATGTTGCCTCCTTACTCTTATAGCAAGAAGATAGAAGAAGTACTAGAGGATGTAAATTATATAAGATATTTGAAGTCACTGCCCATGGATTGCTTCGAATCAGAAATCTGGAACAAATTTGGAAAGAACTATGTACTAGCTTCAGATAGATGAAAGGTCACATCACACTTGAACTTATTGTTGCATTAATCATTATTTTCGATAATGCTAGTTGATATTTTCAATCATGCTAGTTGATTGCTGCAACTGTACACATACATATCCATTTTTTCAATTTCTTAGAGATGCTCAAGTGCCGCGATCTTAATTATCTGTAAATGGATTGACATATGCAGCCATGCTGGACCTGTTTTCAACAAGAAACTGTTGCATGCACATTTTTTGCATAGTTATTATTAGGAAATGTATAGAACCTGACATATATAGCTTATTGTAGTTGCTATGTATAGCTGATTGATTTGTACCAGGATAGTTTCCTTGTAACACAAGCCACGCTATATATATGAAGGCTCACCCCCCTGATTGGGTGTGGTGTTTCTCCCATTCTACCTTTCTACATGGTATCAAGAGTCCGGGCCCTTCCTGGCTCCTCTCCCTTCCGCTAAACCCCCGTCGCCGCCACCAGGCCGCGACCCAACCACCATCGCGCCGAGCCCTTACCTCGGCGCCTACCCACGCCGCCGCCTCCTCTGGCCGCCGCGTCTCCCTCTCTGCTGCCGCCTTCTCTTCCAGGCCGTAGCATTTTTTTTCCTGATCCAATCTGCTATTGACGGCTGCCGCCATGACGTCCGCCAATTCCGGATCAACCATCCTCTCGTCTGGTTCCTCCTCTCCAGGGACACAGGGCGACTCCGTCGGCCCTCTGTTCGTCCACCCCTTCGCCTCTGTCAACGTGAAGCATCACGTGCCGATGACGCTGGAACTCCAGGGCGGCAATTTCGCCCGGTGGTCGGCGAGCTTCCTTGCCATGTGCGGCAAGTTCGGCGTCATCTCCCACATCGACGGCACTGCTCCACCCTCCCCCGCCGACTCCTCCTGGCAGCAGGCGGATTGCTGTGTCCGGAGTTGGATCTTCGGCTCCGTTGCCGAGGCCGTCCTCGACATGGCCACGACCGGCACCACCCAGACCGCTCGTCAGCTCTGGGTCGCCATCGACGGTCTCTTCCAGGCAAACAAGGCGCAGAGGGCCATCTTCCTGAGCCACGAGTTCCACTCGATGACTCAAGGGGATTCCTCCATCGACGACTACTGCCTCCGCATCAAGACCACCGCCAACAAGCTCCGCGACGTCGGCCATCCCGTCGACGAGCCGCAACTCGTCCTCAATCTCCTCCGCGGGTTGAACGAAGAGTTTGCCGGCACCGCCGACCACGTCGCCGCCACCAGCCTCACCCTCACCTACGCGCGCGACCAACTCTCTCTCAAGGAGCTGCGCCTCGCGAATGGGAAGAAGGTCGCCGCCGCCACGGCGCTCATCGCCGGCTCTGCTTCCTCCTGCGGCGGCGCTGGCTGCCGCGGTCAGCAGCAGCCCCGCGGCGACGGCCAGAGGCGCAACTCCGGCAAGAAGGGCGGGCGCAAGAACGGCGGCGGATCTGGCGGAGGGTCCGGCGCGCACGGCGGCGGCTTCGGTGCTTCGCAGCGCCCATCGCCTGCTGGGCCCTGGTTCTGTATGAACCCGGGCGGCCAGTACTGGGCCGGCGCTGGTGGGCCGCCTGCTGGGCAGCTGTGGCGCCCTTCGCCAGGCTTGCTGGGTTCTGGGCCGCCACAGGCCCACGCGGCCTTCGCTCCACTTGGGCCGCAGCAGGCCCACACGGCGTTTGCTTCTCTCCAGTACTCGCCAGGCCCGTTCGCTGCTCCTCCGGCCCAAGCTTCGACGTGGGATCAAGCTGGGCTGATTGCAGCCCTCCAGCAGATGTCTGTCCAGGGGTCCTCCCCCTGGGTGATGGATTCCGGCGCCTCCTCCCACATGACATCCTCGGATGGTATACTCCTCAAACGTCTGCCCACTTCCATCTCTTCAATTTTAGTAGGCAATGGTACTAGTATCCCAGTCACGTCTCATGGTCACTCCGTTCTCCCCACCACAGCGTCCACTTTTGCACTCAATAATGTTCTTGTCGTTCCCTCGATTGTTCAGAATTTACTTTCTGTTCGTCAGTTTACCCGCGACAACCACTGTTCCATTGAGTTTGACGCTTTCGGGTTTTCTGTTAAGGACATCCCGACGGGGCGCGTGATTCTTCGCTGCAATAGCGACGGGGATCTATACACCTTGCAGCCTTCCACCGCGTCTGCACTTGTCGCCGCCTCCAGCACTTTGTGGCACCAGCGCCTCGGCCACCCCGCTCCAGCAGCAGTAGCTAGATTGAATAAAAACAATTTATTATCTTGTAATAATTCAGGCCATTCACTTTGCCACTCTTGTCAGCTTGGCAAACACGCTCGCCTGCCATTTACTTCATCTACTTCGCATACTGCTGCACCCTTTGAGCTTGTTCATTGTGATGTTTGGACGTCACCAGTATCTAGCATTTCTGGCTATTCTTATTACTTGGTGATTTTGGACGATTTTTCTCATTTCTGCTGGACATTCCCCCTCAGACGCAAGTCTGATGTCCACCAGACCATAGTTGATTTCGTTGCTTATGTTCGCACTCAGTTTGGTTTGCCCGTTAAGTGCTTTCAGGCCGACAATGGCACAGAGTTTGTCAACACTGCCACGTCCACTTTCCTGGCGGCCCATGGCACCCTGCTACGTCTCTCGTGTCCGTACACCTCCGCACAGAACGGCAAGGCTGAGTGTGTTCTTGCACGCTCAATAACTCCGTGCGCACTCTCCTGCTTCATGCGTCCATGCCAGCATTCTACTGGGCTGAGGCACTTGCAGCCGCCTGCTATTTGCTTAATAGGCGCCCCTCGTCCTCCATTCACAGCGAGATCCCCTACACACGCCTCTACAGCGCGCCGCCTAGCTATGATCACCTGCGAGTATTTGGGTGCCTGTGCTATCCCAATCTCCAGGCGACCTCCGCACACAAGCTAGCCCCGCGCTCCGCAGCCTGTGTGTTCCTCGGGTATCCTACAGCTCATAAGGGGCACCGCTGTCTCGACTTGTCCACCAGGCGCATCATCTCGCGTCATGTTGTCTTCGACGAGTCACACTTCCCTTTTGCAGACGTCTCCCCTGTTGCACCCCCATCGTCCCTTGATTTTTTGGCCAACGATACTGTGGATACTATGCCTTGCTCTACTAACCGTGCAGCTCGTCCTCCGCCTTCGGCGCCCGCGGTCGCTCCGTTCTCCTCGAACGTTGAGCAGCCGCCTCCCTCCTCCGAGCTTGCAGGTCCCGGCGGGCGTGGTCCAGTGCCCCCGTCAGGACCTGCACTTCCGGGCGGGTCTGGCCCTGCGCTTCCGACCAGACCCCCCCCAGCGCCCCCAGCACCGCCGCTGCTGGTCTACTCTCGCCGACCGCGCGCACCTGTGCCTCCTCCGCCTGTGCCTGCTCCTGTGCCTGCTGCCCCGGAACTCTCTGGACCTGTGACTCGTACACAGTCTGGTGTTATTCCGCGCGTGCAGTACAAGGGGCTGGCCGCCATCGTCCCGTCCCCGCTCCCGGCGAACTACCGCAGCGGGCTCGCCGATCCGAATTGGCGAGCTGCCATGGCTGATGAGTTTCAGGCCCTGATCGACAACGGCACCTGGCGTCTCGTTCCCCGACCGCCTGGTGCCAACGTCGTCTCCGGGAAGTGGATCTTCAAGCATAAGTACCATTCCGACGGTACTCTTGCTCGGCACAAGGCGCGCTGGGTCGTCCGAGGCTTCTCCCAGCAGCACGGCATAGACTACGACGAGACCTTCAGCCCGGTGGTCAAACCGGCAACCATCCGGGCTGTTCTCAGCATCGCCACTTCTCGTGCCTGGCCCATCCACCAGCTCGACGTGAAGAACGCCTTTCTTCACGGCCACCTCGACGAGACGGTCTACTGCCAGCAGCCGCCTGGATTCGTCGACCCCGCCGCTCCTGATCACGTCTGCCACCTGCAGAAGTCCTTGTACGGGCTCAAGCAGGCGCCGCGAGCGTGGTACCAGCGGTTCGCCTCCTTCATTCGACAGCTCGGCTTCGTCGCCTCGGCCTCCGACACTTCCCTCTTTGTGCTCAAAGAGGGCGCGAGCATCGCCTACTTGCTGCTCTACGTCGATGACATCATCCTCACCGCTTCGTCCTCGACGCGTCTTCAGCAGATCATGGCCAAACTCACCTCTGAGTTCGCCATGACCGACCTCGGCGACCTGCACCACTTCCTCGGCATCTCCGTCACGCGCTCGTCTGACGGCCTGTTCCTGTCCCAGCGACAGTATGCCATGGATCTTCTCCAGCGTGCCGGCATGACTGAGTGTCACTCTACGGCGACCCCTGTTGACACTCAGGCCAAGCTCTCAGCCTCGGATGGTGCCCCGCTGTCTGCCTCTGACAGCTCCGACTACAGGAGTCTCGTGGGTGCTCTTCAGTACCTCACCTTGACTCGGCCTGATCTGGCGTACGCTGTCCAGCAAGTGTGCCTCTTCATGCACGACCCTCGCGAGCCTCATCTCGCTTTGGTCAAGCGCATCCTGCGCTACGTGAAGGGCACGCTCTCCTACGGCCTCCACATCGGCACCGGCCCCATCGACAGTCTGATTGCCTACTCCGACGCCGATTGGGATGGCTGTCCGGACTCCCGGCGCTCGACTTCAGGCTTCTGCGTGTTCCTCGGCGACAACCTGATTTCGTGGTCTTCGAAGCGTCAGACCACGGTGTCCAGGTCCAGCGCCGAGGCCGAGTACCGTGCGGTCGCCCATGCCGTTGCTGAGTGCTGCTGGATCCGCCAGTTGCTTCAGGAGCTCCATGTTCCCCTCGCTTCCGCCACCGTTGTCTATTGTGACAACGTGAGTGCCGTCTACATGACGGCCAACCCTGTTCACCACCAGCGCACGAAGCACATCGAGATCGACATTCACTTCGTCCGCGAGAAGGTGGCGCTTGGACAGGTCCGGGTTCTTCATGTTCCCTCCGCTCATCAGTTCGCTGACATCATGACCAAGGGCCTCCCTGTACAGCTCTTCACAGAGTTTCGGTCCAGTCTTTGCGTCCGTACTCCTCCCGTTGCGACTGCGGGCGGGTATTAGGAAATGTATAGAACCTGACATATATAGCTTATTGTAGTTGCTATGTATAGCTGATTAATTTGTACCAGGATAGTTTCCTTGTAACACAAGCCACATTGGCTATATATATGAAGGCTCACCCCCCTGATTGGGTGTGGTGTTTCTCCCATTCTACCTTTCTACAGTTATCCAATATTTTTAAATGAAAACAAAAGTTCTTTTATTTTTTTGTATTTAATTAATTAAATTAAATTAAATTCCAGTATACAAGAAATTATTAATATGGCAGTTTGTACGATCATGCCACACTATTTCTGCCTATTAATCCTGCGGGTTCGAGAAAAAAAATTTCTGCCTATTAATTAAAAAAATGCTACCTTAGTATCTTCTAGAAAGTTTACATCACGTTTTTTGGCATTCATGGCTAACAAAAGAATTCAGTAATTGTTTATTTATTTTGAGTAGAATCAATAACGTTTTTGCAATATTAGTAGCGCCAAACTCGAAAGTAGTATGGCAGTTTGTAAGTCTCCAAGAATTCTTTAAAGACTCATGCAGTGTTAGCATTGATGCCTAGCAAAGAAAGCTAGTCTAGTCATCATTTGGATAAATTCAGTATATTTCTTATACTTGCTGTTAGTTTGTTATTCCCTTAACATACTAGCAGATAACTCAAGAAACTTTTTCAACTGGTACTGCAGAATCTTGATTGGGACCCGAACAAGACAAGACTGTACCACTGTAATGTCGAGAAACGGGATGATACCATAGCTTATATCTTTAAGGTTTGTGAGTTTCTTATTCTTTTCTACTAATGCTTCCCTGTGGAAGTCCTTTATCCTGAATGTATTTCAGTTTTTCCCTCCTATCCTCAGTTTGTAGATTTCTTTTGGCTTCTATGCATGCCTTCCCTAAGCAAGGTTAAGACTGCAAAAATTTCCCTTCCCCTGGCCGCATCTTGTATCATAGCTTTCAGCACTGCGCGTGCCCTTTTTAATGCATACCTGACCTGCAGCCCTGTTAGCAATCCTGTTTCTCTATCCAATACATGTTGTACTTCTAAAAAAAATGCCTAAATATCATCGACTTCATACATCTAACTTTGCAGGCACACAGAAAATTTCATTGTAGCATCGTTGACACCAAAAAAGAGTAGTAGTTTATCATGGTCTATTCATGTGCTTGTCATGTATGCCTTTTCTTTTTGGCTTGTCATGCAGCTCATGAATTTGATAATGATTTTCTGCAGGTTATTTTTCTAATTTTTTTTCTTGAACAATACACCATACACCTTTCACAAAAGGGAAACCTGGCTTGAAACTGCATCCATATCTCCCTATGGAGCTGTACACAATATTGACGTATGTGTGATTTGAGTTAGTGAGATAAATTTCTACTGTCATAACATCTCTTTGCTCATCCCAATAGTGCACTGTAAGGAACATTGGAGGGGTTACATTTGTGTATCCTATCTTGTCTGATGTCTGAATATTGTGGTATACTCCTGATCTAACATTTCTGTTGAAAAATGTCATAATGTCAAGTGCACTTTCTCTGCGTACTGTTTGGAAAAGGCTTAATCCTTGGTTATTGCAATCAGATACAACTGGCAATATCATTTTTCTTCTTTAGGCTTTCTTTCATGTTTTCTACAATGCATTGAGGAGATGTATCCAAATCTGCTTATAATTTACATTATTTTATTGGATTCAGGGTCCATATGTGGAGAATACAAGGACTCATCTGCAGAAAATTGTTGGTGATGACAATGTTCTTCTTGTGAAGTTTGCAGATATACCTGATCTTGTAAATAAAATCGACAAGTTCGGTATCTACTGCACATTTTACAGCCAGCTCTCTAATGATGGTATCCTTTTGGGCTTGCGTCGATATCACTATTTCAGTTAGTTTTGTTTTTCTTGTACTGCAATACTGGTATAGAACTATAGATCAATTTACAAGGCAAAGATCAATTGCTACTGATAGTTTTAATCTCCACAATTGCGTGCACAGTGAAGTCAATTCACAGCTTTGCTAAATGAGCTATTCCAGAAACACACTATGCTTGAGGGAAAAATTAGCTAGAACTATTGCATTTAAAACTTGTCTAGGCCACTGTTCACTGATTACATTTGTTGGGAATATCTAGATATCATGTTAGATGGTTTATGCTGGTGGGGAACTAGGGATTATGAATCCTGTCAGCATGTAGAAACTAGTCAACCTTGAGTCTGTTATAGCTCTTCCGTTTAGTCTATACTGGAGCCTTGCCAGGAGTTATATTTTGATCTGCTAATAAAGACCTAGGAACACAGAGGATTCAATATAGCTATATGCACTAAGCTACTAATGGTAAACAAAATCATATCATGTAACATCCATCTCATGGCGAGGTTCTTTTTCTATGACTTCGATCATGTCACCTAAATTGCAGCCTTCTGATATACTCCCTCTGATCCTGATTATAAGTCCATTTGGCTTTGTCCTCAGTCAAACTTTCTTAGCTTTGACTATTAGTTGCTAAAATGTATAGATTTATAACATGAGGATAATATTAGTAGATTCATTATGGAACATACTTTCATAACATGTACGCCGTATCTGTTTCTATTTAAAATAATATATTCTTATAGACATTTGTTGGTCAAAGTACAATATTGAAGACTGTGTCGTTGTCCTAATGGACTTAAATTTGGGATCAGAGGGAGTATACATTATCCTCATCTTCTTTGGAATTCTCACCTGACCTAGGTGTTTTGATGTGTTTCTCACCTGACCTTAACTGAAACAAGATTAAAGTGTGGCTTAGCCTGTGTAGCCTATCCATTTTCGTGTGCAGGATAGTAAGGAAATAGAATTACAAGTTTTATTTTAAAAAGATATTGTACTGTTTTCAAGGAATAAGTATTTCTCGGTGATGGTCCTTAGTTTTGGATAAACTCTTGGCTGTTAGATAACAAGATGACAATGCACTAGTTTGCTAGCATTGACTGCTTTGTGTACGTGAGCGCTAAGCATTTTCCCATCTTCTAAAAGGGGCGTCTCATGTTACGTACCCACATGTTGACTTATGGTTTGTCTTGACTGAGCTGATCTGCCATTTTACCAGTTCACAAAGATGGAGGGAAGGAGGAGAAGCTAAAAGAGGAAAAGAAGAAAGAGAAGAACAAAAAGTGCAGCTCTTCTGTTAGGTGCTATTTTGTTCGGATGGAGTCTGGGTGGGAAAGGGATCACCCATACCATCTCTCTGGCCACACAATTGAGCAGGCCCGCAGACTCTTTATGCACATACACAATGCTCCTACTGTGGCGAAATATGTATCAAGGTCAACCATCTTATGTACTTTTATTGCATGGTATTTAAGTAATCAATGAATACCTTTAGGCATCTATTCCAATTTATAGCCGATGCCTTGTTGGTACTTGATTTTTTTACATAAAGTTGGCGCATGATATTAAATCTGCTACTTTTGCTATATCCATAGGGAGAGATTTCAGAATTTGGGTCTCAATTCGTGAGCCTTTCAGAATTTGACACCCCTATCACAATGACATGTGGGTTCAATCTGAGAGGTGATATGTTATGAGAACACAAAGTTTGATTAGACTTGGTGATGCTTATAAAATTTGTGCACATTGATGACCTTTTCTGTTTCCATATTTCTCTAATGTGTAGTCTCATGTGCAAACCAAACCAAATCTTTTTCCCCCTGTTAGGAGGGTAGAGAATGTCGTAGGACCTTGACACCTGGCACTGTAGGAAGAATAGAATTGGTGTAATGGATGGATTGTATTAGCCTGAGCCTTGGGGCTGAATATATAGGGGTACATGACTTGGAGGGCAAGAAGCCTCTCCTACAGATCTGGTAGGATACGGATACAATCATAATCTACCTAATATAGAGATATCCCTAATATACTCTAACATCCCCCCGCAGTCACAGCGGGAGCGTCGCAGACGGTGAGACTGGAGAGAAGTCGATAAACTGACATCCCCCCGCAGTCACAACGGTCAGTACGCCGCAGATGCTGTGGCTGGAGTGGAAAACCACAAGGTTGCTCAAGCAGATGATAGCCCTTTGTGCCGATGTCGAGGTAGCCGAGGTGAGGACGAGTAGCCATGGTCGATGATGCCGTACGTAGAGTAGCCGTGGTCGACGTAGCTATGTCGAGGTTGCCGAAGACAAGGGAGCCGCACATGAAGCCGCGGGCGCACGAGGAGGCGCCATGGTGGTGGCGTAATGGAGAAGACGCCGGAGACGAAGATGGCGACGCGTCGAGGCAGTCGTAGAGGGAGCGATGCCGAAGTCGATGCAGTCAGGCCATCGGGCGACACATTCCAGAGTTTGCCAGGCTCGGGAACGCATCGGGGACGATGGACACGCACCGGTGTTGCCAATACCGGACGTGCAAGGGAGGATGCACAACCAGACGCCGTCGCCGGGGGGACCAGCAGAGAAGGCCTCCATGGCGGTCGCAGGCGCAGAAGAAGGCGAGGTAGAAGATGCCAACGCCTGCTGTTGCTGGAGTAGACGAAGTAGTCGGGGACGAGATGACGATGCTGGCGACGTGGTTGTGCTAGACGAAGCGATGAGGGGAATCCAGACTTTCTAGCACAAGGCCGAGTGATCCGGATGACGCGGCGGCGGTGCTCGAAGGAGATGGCGAAGAACCCGTACAGCTTGACGAAGACCATGCGCGAGACGCGCAGCGATAAGTCAACGATGAGGTCGTGGACGTAGTCGGCGGCGGTGAGGATGCAACGGCGAAGGAGACCACGGGTGGCGCCGCGGCTGCCCGAAGAGGCGAAGCAGCGGCAGCCCTCCATACTCGGGGAAGAGGCGCGCAGTACGAGGACGGACGTCACGGGAGCTGGGTGGATCACGCACATCGGCTGATCAGACCGAGTAGCGTGAGGCGAGACGACGGTGGGCGAAGTCGGTGAAGGCGTCCCGATCGGTGAAGGCGACGACGAGTCGGCGAAGGTCGACGTGCGGACGAGGTGGCGATGTAGGCGGCGGCGCAAACGAGCGCCCCCTAGGGTGCCGGCCATCTCGCCATGCCGCAGGGTCGGAGAGGAAGAAGAGGCCGGTGAAGTCGATGCCGACGTCGAGGTAGAGGCGCGAAGTCGACGGGCGGTGGGCGACGCAATCCCGATCTCTGATCGGGTAAACCAAAAAGAGATACAGCAGCAGCAGCAAGAAAACGTGTAGAACCTCGGGGTGCACGTAGCCGGTGGGGTGCCCTCATCCTTGTTCTGTTTGCTTTCTTCTCCTCACGCGAGAGAGAGAGAAATAAACAGAGGGAGGGGGAACGAGCGCATCCAGACTCCAGAGGTCGCGGGGCGAGGTCCAGCCACGGAGGCCTAGATGCCAGGGCGGGAGGATCCCGTCCGGACAGCGGCCCCCTACCACGAGCGGCGGCGGATCCCGCCGGGCGGGCGGAGAGGGGCGGAGGCGTCGCGACCAGCGGTGGAGGGCCCCGCCAGGGAAGAAGGGCTGCCGGCACAGGAGCCCGAAGAGGCCGCGCGGTGGAGGCCGACCGCGGCAGCGCCCGACGGGGCTCCAAGCGGCGATGCCCGATGGGGCGGCCCGTCTCCAGGAGACGGCGCCGCCGGCGCGGCGAAGAGGCGAAGAGCGGAGGCGTCGCCGTGGAGTCCGCCGGCGATGGAGGAAAGTACCCTGCAGAGGCGCCTCTGCTGCCACCATGGCAGCAGGGAGGTTGCGGGTACCGAGCGGAGGCCGCGACTGCCACCACGGCAGCGCGGGGAGGGGCGCCGGCGACGGGCTCTACGACGAGGTGACGAGGTAGTCCTCAATCTGCTGCTTGACGACGACGACGGCGGCAGATCAGATCGATCTGCCGCAACACCTAGAGGAACGGCAGATCAGTTGATCTGCCGAGAAGGGGTGGAGGGTGCCCCCCCCGGCAGAGATCAACATCCCTCCGGGGGGCGCTAGGGGACCGTCACGGGGGCGCGCTGGAGACGGCCGGCGGCGCCTGAAGAACAGAGTTGCGAGGGGCAGCGGAAAAGTTAGGGTTTTGTGGCCTAGGATCTTAAACCTAAACTCGTGATACCATGTAGGAAGAATAGAATTGGTGTAATGGATGGATTGTATTAGCCTGAGCCTTGGGGCTGAATATATAGGGGTACATGACTTGGAGGGCAAGAAGCCTCTCCTACAGATCTGGTAGGATACGGATACAATCATAATCTACCTAATATAGAGATATCCCTAATATACTCTAACATCCCCCCGCAGTCACAGCGGGAGCGTCGCAGACGGTGAGACTGGAGAGAAGTCGATAAACTGACAGGCACCCTCATCATTTTTTTCGACACAAGGCAACCCCCATTTCCATTACTTAGAATGGAAATTCTGAGAGTTTGGCATACACCCAGAAAGAGAAAAAGGGGAGAGCCTAAGGTAGATCTAACCTGATACAAGCTAGACCACCTAAGTAGGAATACCCAGGTTCCTGAGCATAAAGCAGAACTGAGTTCAAAAGTCTCAAGCATCCACAACAAAAGGATTACAAAAGCAGATTTCCCTCAATGTTTGCCATGTGGGATCCAGCCTCCATCATGACGGCCACCTCCACCTCCTAGTCACTCTCTCAAGCTTGTCCGTGTCAGTCTGATCGTTGCCCGGTGCTAGCAGCGCCCTCGCCCTGGGGTCTGGTTGTTGGACCATCAGCTTACAAGAGATCCATCATCACCTTGATCCCTTCCAGCAGCTTTCTTGGAATCCTGACCAGTAAGACACAAACCCAATCAGCTGGCACCTTCATCATGTAGCTTAGTCTTATTTTGCTTGTTTCACATCCATTACAATGCGGTACCTTCTCGTGAGTTGTGACCTTGTTACTATCATGTGCCTCCTTTTGTTCTAGTTTAAGGCTGCAACTACCACCGAACTGTCCCATTCTTTTGAGTAAAATTTTACTTATCGTTCTAGAGGGCATATTGCATGTTTGGTTTGGTATTATCCAAAACTATCAAATTGGACGTGAACTTATCAGAAGTTCATGTTCAAATAATCGACGACGAACCTTGCAGGGTAAATATTCTTTCTTCTCATGTTTTTGCCAGATACTGGATGCCATTTATATTTGGTCGAATGTTTCAGTATGAATCTGGAGAAATCGCTGTTCAAGATGGGGAAAGTTTGATTCAGACTGACGGGACTGGCTTAATATCAGTAGATTTAGCTAGAGAATGCCCCACCAGCATCTTCAAGGGAAACTTCCTTAAGGCATGTGACCTGTAGCTGACACTAGTCTTTTCAGTTAACCATTATAATTCCTTAAATACTCTTTGCTTAATGTTTTATCTTTTATGCCTTGCACAAGACGCTGTGGATTCAAAGGGATACCAATATCTCACCTCTGAACATGTATTCCCTGGACTATATGATACTATAGTCTGCTCTATTATTTCTCAGATGCTCTTTGGCTTATCTAATCAACCCGTACTTCTTTTTGTATTCTAGCCTCTTCTAATGCAGTTCCATATGTTCCATAATGATATGCTGTGAAGGGAACCCTTCTAGTTGATAAAAGGGTATGTGTTTGTCACTTTGCATGACTTGAACTCTAATTTAGTAGGCTTCTTGTTGTTTAGTGAATTCATCTTGATTAGTTGCTCTGAACTCTAATTTAGTAGGCTTGTTGTTGTTAAGTGAATTCATCATGATTAGTTGCTCTGGACATTACCTTTTATCTTAAATCTTGCTCGTACGTAAAGCCTATTTTTCATATCTGTTAGTAACTTGAAGAATGCAATGCTTCTGTCTCTATAATATATCATGGCAACGTGTTATTGACCATATTTGGAAATTAAATATCCCAACTAAAATAATTTTCAGTTTTCTAGCATACTTCTGTGTTACTGCCAATTTTCTCAATTTTCCTTTGCTCACCTATACAGCCTCCCCCTCAGACAATTCATATAAGACCATCAATGATAAAAATATATGTTATGAACGCTGATGGGATCGAGAGGAGAGAGTGCACAGGGAAGCGGCGGCAGTGCTACAGTACCCGCGATGCTACAGTACCGCTGGTACTGTTCACGAGATGGGAGGGCTGCGAGGGCGAGAGAGCGGCGGCTAGGGTTGGGGGCGCTGGGAACGCCGGCCGCGGGGGTTCGCCCACGGCCGGCAAGAGAGAAGGTATTTCCTTCTAATCTCTTGCTTGATTAGATTGATATATCTCCTCTCCTTATATAGAGAGGTTTACTTGACCCCTAAGCAAGCGACTAATTTCTATGTATTATTCCCCCACGCCTCCGTGAGCTCTGGGAGCATCCACGTCAGCGAAAATTCTACCGTTCCTCCGATTTCAAACCAACGGTGATAACCAATTCCCAGCATGCCAATCACAGCGTCCTCTTTCAGGTCGAAGCGTTCACACATGTCTAAACACGTTCGCTGTATTTTTCGTGTGTTGTGCCTCAGCTTCTTCCCCGGGTAGTCTCCCAAGTCAACAAAAGCCGCTGCCATCGCTTCCTCCTAGAAATTTCCGTGAGCACTCGGCTTTCCTCTCCTGGTCGCCCCGATGCTGTGCCCCAACCGGCGCCGGCGCGCACGGGCTTCCCGAGCCCGCCGACGGCACTAGGCGAGGAGCAGCGCCCTCCTCCCACCCAACACCGCGCCCTCCTCCCACCGAACGCCTCGCCGCTTCCGCCGGTCGCCGCCGCCTGCGATCCTGGCCCTACGCACCTTGCCGCAGCCAACCCCTCCACGAGCTAGCCTCACCAGCCGCACCACCCCCGGCCAGCCCTCCATCTGAGGCGCCATGGGCTCGTCCCACCACCCCCGCCACCATCCAAGCGCAAGGCGCGGGGAACTACCCCCGCCAGGACGCGGCTCTTGGTGCGGGGCGGGGCAATGGGTCGCGGCACGGCGGCACGGCGCGAGCGGCGCCTGGAGATGCATTGCACGACGACCGTGGCGAGAGCGGCGCACAGGCAGCCCGCTACCGCCCACGAGTTGCAGCCGTCCACGGCGGTGCGGCGCTCAGGGGCGTGCGGCACAGGTGGCAGATGAGGCGTCGGCTACCGAGGAGCCGCGTGGGGTGAGACGGCGCGCTGCATCGCCGGGCGGACCGGCCGAGGCCCTCGCATGAGGCGGCGGCGATGTGTGCGGGACCCTCGCACGACGGCGATGGTGGAGCGGCGATCATCGCGACCAGCGGCGCCGACGGAGCGCCGGCCCTCGGCCACAAGCAATGATGACGGTGGCACCACGCAGTGCCAGTGTCCCGTAGGCGGCGGCAGCTCCTCTCCGACCACGCGCGGTGGGTCCTCCTACCTCCTCTTCGACGAGTGCGCCCCATCCTCGGCCAAGTAGGTGGTGCAGACTGTTGATGCCGTGGCCCTTTGCGCGGCAGCTTGCTTGGCGCGGCCTTTGGCCGAGCTTCCGGGCGCCGCCTGCAGAGCTCGCTTTCGACCTCCCCGCCGCTACAGGGTTGGCTGCGGAGCTCCTCCCCCCTCCCTCCTCTCTCGTCTGACCTGCATCTGCATTTTCTTCCCCCCTTGTCTAGATCTGTTCCTTTTAGCCTGCACAAAATTTGATTTTTCCCCCCCTCCAGGAGGCGCAGTCTGTTGACGAGTGTTGGTGGGAGATAGGAGATGAGCACCACGAGCTTGGTCCCTTCCAGCAGTGAGTGCTGGTCCAGCTTCATACCCAACAATCTTATGCTTCTGCCTTCATAGATTTCACTCGCTCTTTTCCTCTCTTTTTTTTCCTTTCTTTTTTGCTAAATTAGGCAGCTGGAGTTGAGTGATTATAGCACTCACTGTATCTGGATCTTCCTCTTGGTGATCTTCCTTCTTTGTCACGTAGGATCAAGCTGACATTAGAATTATAAGTATTAATCAGTATTTATCATTTTGCATTAAGTTAAGAATATGGTCTTTGTATTTTTACAGGTCATGCAAAAGCACCTTTAGAAGTAATTGTGTGTCCTTCCATGCTGCTCAAGACATTGGCAGGTACTATGAGCTACTTTTCTTCAATCTTATTAATTATTATGTGAGTTCTAGGGCCATATTTGGTTGATGCGGGTATTTTGTACTTGAAAAATAAAATAAAGTACCATATAAGATACATCTATTCTTTTTCATATATGTCCATGGTTATTGTTTAGTTTAGAAAATGCCCCGTCAGCTCAGCATTTCTATTGACATAGTCTGATCTGACGGATATTCCTATTCATATATGTGAATTATTGTCTATAGTACAAACACAAGTCCAGTTGTATTAATATTTCCCAATATGTTTGGGCATTTATTTAGTGTTAAGAACACTGCATAGGCCTCCAAGCATACTCTGCATTTTTAAAGGAAACACAAACTTCAATTATTCTGTGCCATTTGCATTTCCAGATTTAGAGCTGAGAGAATGGGCAATCACATAAATGTTTGTAGTTTGCTTTGTCAGACATACAATTCTAGTGTTGTTGACGTTTAGTTGTTCCACTAAATACATTCTGGCATGCAATTTAAAGTGAACTTAGGAAAAAGAACAATGTGCCAGATCTCATTGTATTTCCTCAGGTCATCAGTAGTTTAGGAAAAAGAACCCTGGATGTATTTTCTCAAGTCATTAGAAGTTTTTTCACGCTTTCATATGTGCAGCATGGACTGCCAAAAGTATGGAGCGGCCTGGGTTGTAGGTGGGCAGAGGAAAGGATAGATTTTCCACGCTTTCATACTTGGAAAGAGGCTGCTGAAGGTCAGCGGTCTTCCATTTTGTAGACTATCATGCACTGTTTTGTCAGTGGTCCAAATTGTGTGAAGTATAGGAAAAAGGTCAGCCTTGAGCAATACCGTTCACATGGGATAGTTTTGCGCAATATGTTAAGCGATATGGCAATTCCACTTGAACCCAGGAAATCTTGATCTCCTAAGCAAAACTCTAATGTGGTTTCAATTCGATTGGTGGACAACACAAAGGTGTCATTATATTTGGTTTCAGCTGCAATTTGAGCAGCTTCTTCCCTAATGGTATTCCTTTTTGTTAATTGGACTTTCATTTCTGTTTAAGGCACATGGATTGAGGGTTATTTTCCAATTGAAATTGAAAAGAGATAAAACAGAATACATTGTGTATTTAAACAACTGTGATTTCAAGGACATTTCTTGCTCAAATTTGAAGCTGTTGTATTAAATACAAAATAAAAATTGACTAATGCTCCGAACCAATACTTTTTTATATTAATTGTTTAGTGGTATGATGAAAATGAAATATTATGGACTTATGGTTCAAATACCCTTTGATAGGTATGATCAAACAGCAGTGAACAGGATAACTGTGGGAACAATTTCATCTTTGTCGCAAACAACATTGATGCTGAGTTGTGTTGCCTTATGGCCCCGTAGAGAAACTTTCATTTCCATATTACTGTTAAATAACAATAAATGTTAGCAAATTATATAATCAAACATTTATAGTATAGTTTCTAGAGAATTAGGAAGAAAAATATGTAATTAAACCTGACATCTTGTTTTCATATACTTCTCATTTTTTTAAGATTATATTTTCTGCAAATATTTGAATTGTTTTGATTAGAAAAATGCACCCATCCAGGTTCAGCAACCCCCCATAATAGTGCCAATAACATCTGTTCATAATTTAAAAAAATTATGAATATAGGTAGCTTGACATGGAAGTTTTTCTTATCACCTACGTAATCCAAAAGATCTTCAAAAGGTTCTGCGGATATAATCTGGAAATGTAGCACAAATTCTTCCAATATTGTTCCTGTGGGGACTTTCTTGTTCTCTTTGTGCCTTTACCCACGATTGGATTCATTATGCCATGTATTTTAAAAAGATGTTGCGACTGATTTACTATTTAATTTGGGCAATGATTTCTCCCAGTACAGAAATGGATTTGATTCAACTCAATTTACTGTTCCGCAAGGTGCGAGCCCAAAATTGATGGACCTTTTCCTTTTTCTTTTCGTACATAGTTGGAAAAAAAAGGATTCTACTGCTACTTTACGGCTTTAAGGTTTTAAGTTCAACTTCAACTATTCTTCCATTTTGTATTGAATTTACTTATACACCACTGACTTGGCTGGTCTTCCCTTATTTAATTTTGATTACCTGTAGGTGGGAACAGCATGCTGCGTGGCCATTTACCCCCCCCCCCCCCCCCCCCCCCCCCGAACCTGGTATGAACGCGATTACTCCTGCTCCTTTTGCCCATAAGTCCTATGCGGCCACATGTAAATAGGTGCTTCTGTACCGTTTTTGCTTAATTAATGCTCTTCTTCATCCCCAAAATTCAAACGTGATCTCCTTTAGTATGTTCTTTCACTAACCTAATTCAACATGCTTGCCACGGTAGTTAAACGGTGTACTTATCCAACTTCCTTGTTGCTTACCTACATGCATGTGAACATATGCAAAAGCAAAGCAAAGGTAAAAAAACTGCCATTCTACTGTATTTGGGGGGACTTCACGGTGACCTGCGCATCCTGCACCTACAACTCTGAAACTGTACCTGGCAGCCTCCGATTTTGACTGCCTTGCCTTCTTTTCCCATCAAGGCTGGTATGAACACAAGAAACTCGATCAGGAAGCTATCAACCTTAACGGACAGGGCTATATCCTACATCCTCCAGATTCCTACACCCACCGGCATTTTTCCTTCCATTGACAATGTTTTGAGCATCATGCACACAGAAATCTGCCATTGAATACAAGTCTCCATATTTTCCTCCTCCCATCTCCGTACCAGAACAGGATAGCCAACATTGGTTAAGGTATTTTAGAGTGTGAGGCCAAAAATATTGATTTATTGTTTAAATCCTTTTTTGGAATAAAATAGGGGAATTTATTGATCGCTGTATTTCCTGCTTTAAATCCATTAGAGATCCAAAGGGATAGCACAGTTTCTTTGATCTTTGTCCATTCAAACATAAACACATTGAGTAAAAATGCATTTCTTCTAATTTGCATCTCTAGATTATATTTGTTGACTCAATCCTATAAGGACTTGCTCTAAGTTATGATTTACAGTCTTTCAGGATGGAAAAAAAATTGCAGAGCCTCTTTCTTCTCTGCCTGCAGCTTCATCTTTCAATGATGTGCCATCCCAACATTTAAGCAGCCTAACCCTATCTGCACAACATTCTCCGACTGGCAGTGCGGAGGAAAAAAGGAGCTGTTAAAAAGATGACACAACAAATTTTTCCCAGGCCAAGGCCAATAGCAAAAAGAATTAGCCGATAAATCAAACTTCCTTCTTCAAAAACAGCACGTCCCCTGGGAATAAAAACACCTTTTCTTACCATGAAAATTACCACCAAGAATACAAAGAGGTTGTGGGCACGCAATGTGTTTAAATTAGGTTACACTGGGAAAAAAATAGAATTTTCTAAACTTTAACTCCGATCTTCCTATTTCCCTTTTCCCTTTCAGATCTTATAAAATGTACATACTATTTTTACATTTCTTGTAAACATCTTCTACTACCATGATAATTAACTCTAGGATTACAAAGGAATTATGCGCGCGCAATGCGCGTGCAATCCACTAGTAAACCCTAATGGGCTAAGGCCCAATAAGCCCTTGACTCCTCTAACACTACACCCCACCTGGACATGCAGCTCGTCCTCGAGCTGTAACCTAACAATGACGCTAACGATGACTCCACTAGACGCAAACCGAAAACCTAAGAACAAGCCTTTTACATCTCGGCTTATTTTAAATAAACTGTAATTCTTTATTTTTGACTCTTGAAGATACGGCGGACACCCTCCTTGTGCTGGACCTGCACGTAAGTAGCCGCCTGGATCCCATGGAGACCATCGGAACGAGATGGGAGGACAGGTATCGCCACCGGAAATTAGTCGCAATAGCGACCCGCGGAGACGTCCTCGTGGCGGCCGGTGACGGAACGTGATGGCGCTAGGCGATGTGCCTCCGCCGATGACAAGGAGGAAAGCGCATCCCCTATCACTGATGTAGAATTGGAGTTCGCTACCCAGCGCGCGCTTGAAGACAGCGAAACATCGGCGTGATTGCTGGTGGCCGTCTGACGGGGCGAGGATGCGCTCCCCTTTGCCAAGGTCGACCGCCATCAAGGCTGCCTCGTACATCTTCCGGCGCAGCTCCTGTAGCCGTCTCCGCGCCAGGAGACGGCGTGCTGCAGCCTGCAGCCGCACTGCCGCCTGGATGAATGAAGCCGCTTGGTCCTGTTGCTCCTTGCGCATCACGCGGACGAGCCGTCGCGCCAATAACTTGCGCGTTGCCGCTTGTAGGTGCACGACCGCCTCTCTCTTTCGCTCAAGTTGTATCATCTCCTGGAGAGCAGCTTGTATCTAGACTATTGTAACCCTTATGTCGGCGCACAGATCCTTGGTGATCGGCAGGGTCGGCGAAGACGTTGGGGGTGCCGTGGACAGCGTGGCGGCGGCCGTCGATGAAGAACTCGCCAGGGTTGTAGATCCGTACCCTGGCATCCCATAGGGCATGGACGCCGCAGGGTTCGACGTCGGCGGCGGTTGAAGGCGCGACTCCATAGAGGTGATGCGTGCCTCCATGCGCGTCTCCATGTCGCCCATGCTGCTCAGCAGCTTCGCCTCCATGCGCATCTCCATGTCGCTCATGCTGCTTAGCAGCTTGGTCATCTGGGCGGCCAGACCCTCCATGGTTGGCGGCGGCGGTGGTGGCTCAGGCTTGTCGTCGCCTGGCATAGCTGATACTAGATTGTTATGAACGTTGATGGGATCGAGAGGAGAGAGTGCTGAGGGAAGCGGCGGCGGCGCTACAATACCCGTGGGTACTGTTCACGAGATGGGAGGGCTGCGAGGGCGAGAGAGCGGCTGCTAGGGTTGGGGGCGCTGGGAACGCCGGCCGCGGGGCTTCGCCCACGGCCGGCAAGAGAGAAGATATTTCCTTCTAATCTCTTGCTTGATTAGATTGATATATCTCATCTCCTTATATAGAGAGGTTTACTTGACCCCTAAGCAAGCGACTAATAAACCCTAATGGGCTAAGGCCCAATAAGCCCTTGACTCCTCTAACAATATACGGTGATGAAAATTCATTTGGCGATAAGTCATTTAACTCTTTGGAAATAATTACTACAAGGTAACCCGCGTAACTTATACATCCATTTTCTTGCGATTCATTTTCCTTATCTTGTTACTTGTTTTGTATTATGATATACTTATATCTGAGTCCAAAATTGAACTAAAATGCAAAATGCCCTCTTGCAAACTCACCTTTATAGTTTTTTTTCCTTTATTGTTATTTGTTTGTACATTTGGTATTGTTTGGTATTATGATATACTTATATCGAGTCCAAATTTGAAATAAATTCAAAATGCCCTGCAAACTCACCTTTATTGTTTTCTATAGCTGTTGGAGTCCTTTCCTTTTGGTTAACATTTCACCATCAGTTTGTTTTGTTGCATCGTTTCAGCAATCGGCCTAAAAGGGCCTTGACATCAAGGTTCTTAATTTCACTACTTAACTATTGCCGGGTTCCAACAGAGTATTTTGTGGAGCTTCTAAGGAAGGCACTGGAAGATGTCAATAAAGCTCGTCATAAACCTAGAGATTCGCTGGAAGGTAGATTCATAACCACGTGCTTATACTACAAAGATAGAAGTTATACTGTTTGAGTGTCTGGTCAAATGGGCACGTTCCAACTATTCTGCCATTGAATAATTTAACTAGTAATACTTGGGCCTTGGTTATTGCTTTCTACTTACATGGTCCCTTTTTACAGTTGCATTTAACCATGCGGACCTGGATGATTCAATGTCAGCACGAATGATTCTTTCTGGAATTCAATCAGAAGATGAAGCGCATTTGCAATACCAGCTAGCTCTAATGACCAAGGAGGAAAGAAAAGGACTCAAACAAGGAAGGATCCCTATAGATGAATGCTATTATCTGATGGGCACAACAGACCCGACGGGGACTTTGAAACGGGACCAAGTTTGCGTTATACTGTATGCCAGCAATATCCACCACATGCTTTGAATTGAGTGGTCCTCCATTCATATCTTTCTAATGCCCCCTTGATTTTGTTTAGGCATTCGAATTCTAGAGATAAAATCTTTATGTGACAATCCTTTCTTACTTTATTTGGAGCTGCTTGCACGTTTCACAATTTGTTTTAGTAGGAACATGACAATGTGAAAAATCCTTAACTTTTTTTACCCAAAATTGAACTATGATACTAACTTTGGAATATATTTTCTAGTTTGGAGATTTTAAGGCTTAAGGAATAGGGAATCAGGGTGAGTTGTATGTACTGTGCATACACGCTCTCTGTATTAGCAAGTTCCCTAGTAGGTCCATGCAACACATGCACAAACAATAAGCAATGCACTATTTTGCTTTAGATATTTTTCTTACATTCCTGATTTTTAGCAGTGTGATATTCCTCTGCCTTGAAACTTGAAAGAGGATAGCATCTGTTCAAGAGAAAAAAAAGGAAATGGCCAAGATCCAGTAACCCCATAAACTATTTTGTGGGTTCAATTTACTCCCACAACTATATCAATTGGTCCAATTTACCGCTTAATAATATTTGCCATTTTTGTTTCTCCATGCACAAGTTGAGTTTAAAGCTAAAATTTTGTATGGTGATAGTGGACACGATAACTTATGCTAAAAAAATATATTATGTATTTTTCGTCAAAATGTTTCATACAATTATATCCCCAAGGGTTAATATATTATTAGATGTCCTAACTCTACTTGTGCGTGGAGAAATAAAAAGGACAGCTATGTGAGTAACTTAAACTGAAAAATTGTTAGGAGGTTATACGGAGTTTTTTCAATACTTGAGGGAAGTAATTTGGACTTTTCCCAGAAAAAAAAAAGAGAGGATGACATCTGACAAGAGAAGCAGATGCTTTGTAAATATAATATGTTTTTATTAGATTGATCTGAAGTTATTTAATATGGGCTCATGATGATTTGCTATACCAGGCTAACATCTGCAACTAACTTGGTTAACAAAATATGATTTCGTGTGTGGTTTCATCCTGTTTTTGTAATAGTTTTTTTTTTCTCTCGAACACGCAGGAGAGCTGCGTATCTTTGTATTAAGAAGAAGAAATAGTCCAATTACAGGAAACCAAAACTACCTTGGACCAGAATGGGATTGGTAAAACTAAGTTAACATCACGAACTATTACAAAAAGAGAAACCGAAGGGCCTGACCAACAAACATAAAGGGCTGCACATTACTGAAGCCCTCGGCCAACACCGAGTTCAGTAAGGCCCTTCGCACCTGCAGCCTGCCATAGATGTAATTCATCGTTAAAGGCTTGTAGTGCAGACTGTAGGTTGGGAGCAGAATCATCAAATACGCAAGCATTTCTGTGCTTCCAGAGAATCCATGTTTTTGTAATAGTGGCATAGTGCTACTAGGTTTTCTGCAGCCCTCACTCTGGTCCAAGGTGAGGTGCTGCTCTTTGTAATTGGATCAACCCCTTTCTTCTCTTAATACAAAGATACGCAGCTCTCCTGCGTGTTCGAGAGAAAAAAAAATATGATTTCGTGTGACTTATGTTGTGATAGGATAATGGTAACATAAAAACATATGGTTCTTCTAGGCGTCTACTATTGCTATATGCCTATATCTAATACCTTCTTTACATTTTATCCTTTATTTTTGTCTCATTATGGGTTTACAGCCTACCCAAACTTGTTTGGGACTAAACAGCTTTGTTGTTAGTCTTTCATAAATATTTGGAGCTTCTTGATCCCTAGTGTTTCATAGAATATGTGGGTAACTTTTATGAACTTTAGTTGAGTTTCCTTCCAACATTTTGACTCAGTCTTGAAGGCTAATTGTGACCTCTTTTTATTAATCATTTTGTCTCATTAAACAGTGACAACGGCCAGCTTTCTGGAAAGGTTCTTGTCTATAAACATCCTGGATTACTTTTTGGCGATATACACGAATTGACTGCAACATATATTGCTGGTTTAGAGAATATCGTGGGAAATTCCAAATATGCCATATTTTTCCCCACTTGTGGACCACGATCTTTGGCTGATGAAATGGCAAATAGCGATTTTGATGGCGACATGTACTGGGTCTCAAGAAACCCACTGGTTGGTTATTTTTTCTCTAACATTTGAATTGTTCATGCATAGTTACCTTGCTTGTCATTAGAAACCACAGAACACATTGCTTTCTACTATATTATATTTTATTCTGATCCTTGGTCATGAAAGATTCTCCTTATTCGTTATTGAAGTCACAGTACTATTTACCACTGATTGTTTATTTTGCAGCAGAGTTTACTTTAGGCTTGATTTTTTTTACTGTGCTTTTGGAAACCGCATGCCTGATGAGTAGCCTAATATGATACCAATTAAAGAAAATCATATAACTGATGGTTGTGATTAGTCTCTCACATAGGACCTTGCAAAATCTAATGAAACCTTGACTTGGACACTATGCTTCAGTGTAACAATCAAAGCCCACGTCACTTTCCTTAATTTTCCTTTCACCAAACAATTCACAATTTCATGATGGATTTCCAAATCACAATGATGTTCACTAGATTTTTGTCTAAATGTTGCACGGGTATATAAATATAAAGTCAACTTTAAATGCTACCGAGTTTTAGAGGGTTGTTGCGCCCTTTATTCTGATATTGTATTTATATAAGATTCAGGAAAACATCTCTTAGACACAAGGGGCCCACCAACGCAAAGAGAGTTTTCTCCGGTTTATTGTTAGGAGCCTTGCGATCCTGATATTTTGTTTGTGATGGATTTATATTTTTTTCTCTGCTGAAATTATTTTATTTATTATTTTTCTCTAGTTTTGTTACAATAGTGCTGGTTCATAAAAACTCATTGTTGTTTTGAATTTTTGTAATGCTATCTGGATGAACTCAATATGGAAAAATTGAGGGGCTCGATATTGCCGAAACTAATTTGGTCACTGACGTGGCAAAACCAATAGCCACAGCCCACAGATTCAACTCTTAGGAGCGTGGTTTTCTTCAACAAGTTTTTCTTAAACTTAAGGTTATGGGGAAATTTCATTTTTTGAAACTCAGGTTTGAAGGAACATGTTATATTTGTGTGCTTGGCACTACATCGGTGTTTCCTTTTGGAAAGAATCACATCATTTTGGAGTTAGCTTGTATAACCTTTAATTCTTTTCTAACCGTTTGTATAATGATTATTTTAAGAAAGGAATTTTCTATAATGATTTAACTTTGTAACCAAATATGCATCTTATGTTGTGTCACTTTAACACACTACAAATAGTGAGTGGGGTTAGCCTTGTTGGGGAGTACTCATGTTTCATTTTCTTCTACTTTTTGGTTGGGTTTGCCATTGTTTTAATTGGACTAAAACTGTAGAGTATTTTCTTGGATTATTTGATAGTGCTCATTTAGCACCGATGTAGAACAGCACAAAATATTCTGCTCTTCCTTTTTGTTTCCTCTGAGAAGAACTGTCACTTCAATTGCAAATTGACCTTTTCAGTTATTGGAGTGCTTCAAACCACGTAAACCATGGGTTCGAAGAATATCACCGAGAAAGACTGATCAGAAGAAGCCTCAGGATTATCTTGGATCCAAGTTGGAATGCATGTTATTCCGCGAATATTTGAGAGCTAGATTTACACCCAGGTACTAACTAGCGAGGCTGGATTTCTCTTTATCCCTATAGTTCCATTGATGTGCTTATTTGCTGCTAAGAAGGCTGGAGAATGTATTGACCTTAAAAATAGTACCATGCATCATAATATGCAAGAAATAAGAAGTCATGATTTAAAAAAAAACTTGGCCTGCTGGGGGAAGAAACCACCGATCATTGAATAAGAGAAGACCTCTCACGCAGGCCAAGAAAACCCCTGAACCCCTGCCCCATCCTTACACAGGGCACCATTACCCGTGTGAATGCGGGCCAGGACCTTCCTTTTGTGCTTTGGCGTGGCGGCAGGCGAGGGGATTTTTTTAACCCCAGCCATCCACTGGACAGGAATAATCTCTGTATTAGTCAAAAAATGTTGATGACCGTGAGTGTTAGCGTGATGTATAGGCCCACGGGCCCAGGGGGGGTTCGGCTGCAACCCTAGGGGGTGCGGCTGCTGCCTCCCTCCCTGGTTTTGGTAGTGTTGGTTATGTTTGGCAAGGATTCCCTAGATTAGCTCTTTCCTTTCTAGATTAGATCTTTCCTTTTCCTGGGACATCCTTGCCTATATGTACTGAGCCTTGGGCTCCTCCCATAATCAATCTACTAATTTTCCCAGCCATCCTCTTTCATGGTATCACGAGACCGGGACTCCTCCCTCTCGCCCTTCCGCTGCCCCTGCGCACACTAGCTGTGCATCGGTATGGTTGGGACTCCTCCCCCCTCCCACGTCGATCCTGCCGATCAGCCTCGCCAAGACGGCGATGCTCCTTCGCAGACCGACGCCGACGCTCGCCGCGCCCTCCGCGAGGCTGCTCTGGCCGCCGCTCAGGCAGCTGAGCAGGAAGCCGCCGACGCCTCCAACGAGCGCGACGCCGCCGCGGAGCGCGTCCGCGCTGCCCTCGCTCGGGCTGTCAAGGCCCGGGCCGACGCCGCCGCCGCGGTTGATCCCGTCGAACAGCCTCACGCGGGCGGCGACATGAGCGTCACCCACGCCATGGTGCTCCACGAGGCCGCTGCCGTCCTCAACCTCCACGCCCAGGCAGTCTCCGTGCAGAACGCACGCAGCCTGGTGCCGTCCGTCCTCGACACCGCCGGCAACTACCCCCGTTGGCGCGAGCAGTTCCTCCTCGCCGTCACCAAATACTCGCTGCTGGACCACGTCCACAGCGACTCCGTCTCGGCCCTTGCTGACTGGACTCGGATGGATGCCGTCGTCAAGTCATGGCTCTACAGCACGGTCTCCGCTGACCTCGCCGACGCCGTGATCGACCACCGCGCCTCCGCCCGTGAGGCCTGGCTCGCCATCGAGGATCACTTCCTCGGCAACCAGGAGACCCGCGCCCTTCACCTCGACGCCAAATTTCGCGCGTTTGCTCAAGGTGATCTCTCCATCACCGAGTATTGCAAGCGCTTCAAGAAGATGGCCGATGACCTCGCTGACCTCAACGAGCACGTCACTGACCGCACCTTGGTCCTCAACGTGCTTCGTGGGCTCAACGAGCGCTACAAGGACATCGTCGTCCATCTCCGGCGCGGGCGCCCGTTCCCCTCCTTCGCCGCCGTCCGCAACGAGCTCCTTCTCGAGGAGATCAACATGGTGCAGCACCCTGTTGCCCCCTCCACTGCTCTTGTCGCCACTGGCTCCTCTCGCCAGCCTGCAGCGACCGGCGGTGGCCCTCCTCGGACTGGTGGTGGCGCCCCCAAGCCGAAGAACAAGAAGAAGAAGGACCGCCGGGCTGGCGGCGACTCTGCTCCAGGCCCCAGCGCTCCCCCTGCTCCCTCCTCTGCACCTGGGGCGCCTGCTGGGTCCGGCGCGACCTGGCCCTCCGTCTACAATCCGTGGACCGGGTCCATTCAAATGTGGCCCGGTCCCCGGACTCCTCCGCTGGCCCCGCTCCCTCAGGGCCGCGCCGGCCCTCAGCAGCAGGCGCTGCAGCAGGCTCTGCTGGCTCAGCAGATGCAGCTCCCCCAGCCGGCCTACCTGCCGGCCCCCGGCGTCTCCGTCCAGCAGGCCTTCCAGCCGCAGCAGCTGGCGCCGTCCCACTACCAGCCCATGGTGGGCTCTCCGGTTTGGGACCAGAACTCGCTGGCCTCTACATTCAGTACCATGACGGTCACTCCGCCGGTGAACAACGACTGGTACCTTGACACCGGTGCTTCCTCTCACATGACCTCTCATGATGGTACTCTCTCTCACTCCTCAACCCCTCGGTTTCCCTCTCCCACATCCATTGTTGTCGGTAATGGTTCGCTCTTGCCCGTCACTGCCACCGGCAAGGCGCAACTTGGCCCCCTTGTTTTAAATAACGTTCTTGTTTCGCCTCAGCTTATCAAGAATCTTATTTCTGTTCGCCAATTTACTGTCGATAACAATTGCTCTGTGGAGTTTGACCCGTATGGTTGTTCTGTGAAGGATCTTTTCTCGCGGAACGTGATCATCAGGTGCAATAGCTCCGGTCCGCTCTACCCCTTGCAGCTGCCTGTCGCTCACTCCCTTGTCGCCAGCTCTTCGCCACCTTACCTGTGGCACCGTCGCCTCGGCCATCCCGGTCGCGAGGCCCTCTCCAAACTCGCTTCAGCTATTCCGGCTTGTAATAAAAGTTTGGATTCTATATGTCATGCGTGTCAGTTGGGACGACATGTTCGTCTTCCTTTTGGTACTTCAGCGTCTCGGGCGTCAAACAATTTTGATCTTATTCATTGTGACCTATGGACATCACCTGTTGTTAGTGTCTCTGGTTACAAATATTATCTTGTTGTTCTTGACGATTGCTCACATTACTTGTGGACATTTCCTTTACGCCTGAAATCTGACACTTTTACCACTCTGTCTAACTTCTTTGCCTATGTGTCCACCCAGTTCGGCACCCGCGTTAAGGCCGTCCAGAGTGACAACGGCAAGGAGTTCGACAACTCCAGCGCCCGCACCTTCTTCCTCACTCATGGCGTCTTGTTTCGCATGTCGTGTCCCTACACGTCCCCACAGAATGGTAAAGCGGAGCGGATTATTCGTACCACTAATGATGTCATCCGCTCTCTTCTGTTTCAGGCGAGCATGCCCCCTCCATATTGGGCCGAGGCGTTGCACACTGCGACCCTCCTCAACATCTTACCAACCAAGACGCTTGATTTCTCGACCCCGCACTCTGCCCTGCTTGGTAGTGCGCCGTCCTACGATCATCTCCGCGTTTTTGGTTGTAAGTGTTATCCCAATCTCTCGGCCACCGCTCCCCACAAACTTGCACCTCGTTCTGCCCTTTGCATCTTCCTTGGCTACTCTGCTCACCATAAGGGATACCGATGCCTTGATCCTACCACCAATAGAATCATCATCTCTCGTCACGTTGTCTTCGACGAGTCCACCTTCCCTTTCGCCGAGCAGACCTCGCCGCCCACGGCTGCGGACTTCACCTTTTTAGATGAATTCCCTAACCCGACAGTCCCTCCTATAGGACTGCCGACCATGTCTTCTGCAGGATCTCCAGGCTCTCGTGGTGCTGTTCTTCCTGCGCCCCCAGTCCCCCCGGGGTTCCCCGCACTCCCACGTGCGGGTGCTGCGCCACGCGCGGCCTCGACTTCCTCCTCGCCGACCGGGGCGCTGCTGTCCTCGCCACGAGCGGCCACGCCGGCCCCCTCCGCACTCCCACGTGCGGGACAACCGGGCTTCCCCGCGCTGCCACGCGCGGCATCATCTCCACCAGGCGCGCAGCTCCCAGTTCTGCGCGTCTACTCCAGGCGCCCCAAGCCGGCCGCCCCAGCCCCGGCTGGACCGGCTCCTGCGCCAGCCCCTACAGCACCGGCTGCTCCTCCAGCACCCGGCCCTCTTCCCCGGGGTGCTGTCGCCGTCCCACCCACGGTCAACCAGCATCGCATGGTGACTCGGGCCAAGGACGGTTTCCGCGTGCCGGTCCTGTACCATGCTGCGCCCCTGTCTCCGGTTCCGAAGACCTTCCGTAGTGCCCTTGCCGATCCCAATTGGCGGGCTGCTATGGAGGAAGAGCATACAGCGCTTCTCCAGAACCAGACTTGGGACTTGGTTCCTCGCCCCCGACATGCCAACACTGTCACGGGCAAGTGGATCTTCAAGCACAAGTTCCACGCCGATGGTTCTCTGGAACGCTACAAGGCTCGTTGGGTCCTTCGTGGTTTCACCCAGCGTCCTGGAGTTGACTTTGCCGAAACCTTCAGTCCCGTCGTCAAGCCTGCCACAGTCCGCACGGTGCTCTCTCTGGCTCTCTCCCGCCAATGGCCAGTTCACCAGCTCGACGTCAAGAATGCCTTCCTCCATGGCACCCTGACCGAGACGGTGTTCGCTGCTCAGCCCTCCGGATTCGAGGATCCTGCTCACCCTGACTTTGTTTGTCGCCTGAACAAGTCGCTTTATGGGTTGAAGCAGGCTCCTCGTGCTTGGTATAGCCGCTTCGCCACGTACCTGGTCTCCCTCGGCTTTGTGGAGGCAAAGTCAGACACTTCGTTGTTCGTCTACCATCGAGGTTCTGACATGGCCTATCTGCTCCTCTATGTCGACGATATTGTTCTCACTGCCTCTTCGACACATCTTCTGCGGAAGGTCATCCTGGCTCTCCAGCGGGAATTTGCTATGAAGGATTTGGGAGAACTTCATCACTTCTTGGGGATGCAGGTTCAGCGCACTGCTGATGGTATGGTTCTCTCTCAGCGGCAGTATATGTTAGACATCTTGGATCGTGCTGGCATGGCGGAGTGCAAACCTTGTACTACGCCCGTCGACACCAGTCCCAAGACCTCAGCCGACTCTGGAGTTCCAGTCGCCGACCCGTCAGATTATCGCAGTCTTGCTGGCGCCCTGCAGTACCTGACCTTCACACGGCCCGACATTGCCTACGCCGTGCAGCAGGTCTGTCTTCACATGCATGATCCGCGAGAGCCTCACCTGGCAGCTCTCAAGCGCATTCTTCGGTACATTCGGGGTACTCTTCACCTGGGTCTTCATCTCCGACCGTCAACTCAGGATGACTTGGTGGTTTACTCTGATGCTGACTGGGCTGGTTGTCCCGATACGCGCAAGTCCACCTCGGGCTATGCTGTGTTCCTCGGCGACAACTTGGTCTCCTGGTCCTCCAAGCGTCAGAATACTGTCTCTCGCTCCAGTGCAGAAGCTGAATACCGCGCTGTCGCCAATGGTGTTGCTGAGGCTTCTTGGCTACGCCAGCTCCTCCACGAGCTCCACATTCCGCTTCGCCGCGCCACAATTGTCTACTGTGACAATATCAGCGCAGTCTACATGTCCTCCAACCCGGTACAACATCAACGGACGAAGCACATCGAGATCGATCTTCACTTCGTCCGTGAGAAGGTCGCCATGGGTGCCGTGCGGGTTCTTCATGTTCCCACGACATCCCAGTTCGCCGACGTCTTCACGAAGGGGCTGCCGTCTTCGGTGTTCACTGAGTTTCGGTCCAGTCTGAATGTCCGTGGCTAAGCACCGACGTTCAAACTGCAGGGGCGTGTTAGCGTGATGTATAGGCCCACGGGCCCAGGGGGGTTCGGCTGCAACCCTAGGGGGTGCGGCTGCTGCCTCCCTCCCTGGTTTTGGTAGTGTTGGTTATGTTTGGCAAGGATTCCCTAGATTAGCTCTTTCCTTTCTAGATTAGATCTTTCCTTTTCCTGGGACATCCTTGCCTATATGTACTGAGCCTTGGGCTCCTCCCATAATCAATCTACTAATTTTCCCAGCCATCCTCTTTCAGTGAGGTTTGGTAGGATTAACACATTGGGTGCGAATTTTATTCTCATCTTGGTGAGGAAATCATGCACAAATTGCTGTGAAGTGCTCTAAGCTTATGTTGGGTTTATATTTGAGTGTACCATGTTTTTTCTTACTTTTTTTTGTGGTAATTCCCTTCACTAAAAATTTGAGGACATTTGGGAAATTTAACTCAATGTCCTGCTGACATGTGGATCCTTACCTCCTTGGACCACATGCTAATGAGAATGAAGTGGTAATCATTAGTTAGCATCACTGTAGAAGTCATGCAATTAAATTAATGTATTCCCTTCAGTTATGTCCTGGGTGCAGCTGTAAATTGTTGGCTGGCATATATGGATCGGCTCTTGACAGGCGGCATTCCTAAGAGCGAGCGGAAAGAAATAAAGAAGAAGATGCTTGACTTGGTTGACATTTACTATTTGGCTTTGGATGCAGCGAAGTCAGGGAACAAGGTTATTTCCAATCCTCGGCTCATATGTTTTGTTTTGATGTGAGAATTATTTGACTGAAGAATGAGAGAGATGTATGAGTCTGGCGGAGATGAAATAATACAGGAACACATAGAAGAAACAGATGAACATTAAGTCTGAATATGTTTAAATATTTCCTATGTCACACTTTTAACCTTAAGATTTTTTTAATCTTCTTTTGCCCATCTGGCTTAAAATAGATCACTGTTCCTGAAGAGCTGATGGTCAAGCAGTACCCACACTTCATGGAACGATATCCTGACTACCATTCGGCATCTGTGCTGGGCAAAATCTATGATGAAGTAAAATCACAAGAGTCTGAAGCTGATCCTTCAATCAGTAAGTGGCTGATAAGTCTCATATCCCTCTTTCCCTTGACAACAGAGATGGTAACTAATTTTCCCCTTTTTTCTACGTTGTTCTTTTTTTTATTATTATCAGAGATAGTGCCCCTGCAATGCTTCACCGAGGTAGCAGTATCTGAAGATTACAAGCGCTGTTGGACATCTCTTTATCAGGAGTACTTGAGGGAGAGCTCTAAACTTTGTAAGCTGGAGGACAAAGCGGAGAGGAACATCAATTTCCACGAACTCTACCAAGAGTACAAGTGGGTAAGTATCCTTTTGCCGAATGGAAAACATTTAAAGTTCAAAGGCTGCCCTAAGAGCAGGCATGTTTTTTTTTTTCTTGCGGGATTCTGCAGATGCTGTACAAGGCCGAGGAGTTTGAGTACAGCCCGAGGGAGCGCTTCGATCTCTTCAACGAGGCCTGCGCGGTGTACCAGTGGTGTACGAGCACGCGACGTCCTGCAACCAGGTCAGCAAGTGCGGCTTCGCTTGGGAGGTGGCCAGCCGCGCGCTGTGCCAGCTGTACACGCTGAAGCACAGCGGTGACACCGTGCTCTGCTCCTTCTCCGTTCTTGAGGGTGCTTTCAAGAAGAACCACCGCACATAGCGCCTAGCGCTTTGCGTAGTTGGAATGCCTTTTGTGTGTCAATCTGATGGTGGAGCAGCACTTTGTAGTGATGCTATTAGGCGATGCACAAGGTTGCGAAGAAGCAAACCTTTTGGCTACAATTCACCTGCATCTGATACAGAGGACTGTGTGCATTGTATGTATCGCTCCTGGAAGATCTTAATGGTGTACGTATGTGCTAGTATACGGTATGTGCATCGACTGGGTTCATTCAGAACTAGAATCTGGAACATGTCCAAGTCCTCTGTTCTTGGTCGTCCCGGAATTAACCGAGTAAAGTTGTAGCCTCACCTTCTGTAATCTGAATGAAATGGAGCCCTTTGACACTTAATAACGGCATGCATCTTTAAACTTTTATATGTGCCACTTGGACATCTCACTGGTGTGATAGCCCAGGTTTTTAAAACACTAATTAAGACTAAATCCTTCAAATTAGCAAATTGAATTGGGTTTACTTTGGTCACCTACACGTGAATACGCGGGGCAACAAAATTTATACCTTAATTCGTAACTTTCAAACCAATAAGAGAACACGCACAAATTTTAATGACAACTCACCCATGATATGATGAATAAAAACCTAGTTAAAACTAAGGGAGAAAATAATGTTTCACACATGAAATGACAAGTCGCTCGAATTTCAAATTCGAACTCCTCTTTTATTCACTAAAAGAAAAAGCCTCAAAAAGGAAATTTCAAACCGTAGTTCAAATGAACTTTTGCCCAAAACAAAAGTTGTAGAATTTAATATGACAAACAATGTTCGTGTTAAAATTTTTTCAAGTTGCCACACAAAATTTTGAGAAAAATTTGGATTTTGAAACGTATAGGGTGAATTCAAACTATACGCGAATTTGAATTTTTAACTTTCAAACGGAGCCTCAAATGAAAAAGTGCCTGAAATAAAAGTTGTAGAGTTTTGAATTTTAAACAACTTTTGTATTCAAAATTTTTCGAGTTTGAATACAAAATTTGGAGAAAAATTGAGTCAAACGTCGGTTGACCACTTTACCCTTCTCTCTTCTCTCCTCCCCCATACAAAGCATGCTTCCTCATTACCCACGTGTATTACACAAATCATCACCGTCATTAGATAACCATCATTAGATTTCTGGTTTCAATTTTGATGCACAATGGTTTTTCTTGCCCGGATGCACGTCGGTGTATGGATTGAAACCATTCGTTCTCGCATTCTGTGATCCTTCGGCTGCCGCCCTCACAGGGAGCTAGACTCGCCGTGCATAGCGCAGTGGGATGCTTTGGATGGCTTGATCGTTGCGCTTCGTTGGTGCATGAGATGTGATGGACATGTGACTATCAGAAGGCCCCCGCTCTAGTGCGGCCAACTCTTGGCGCCAGTATCCCTTCAGTTCGTGCGGGCCTCGAGCTCGCGCTTTTGACGAGTGCTTGCATGGTTCTACCTGTGCATTGGGAAGCTGCTTTCGTTACATGTTGGCTACGTTGTGTACACCTCACGGGTGTGACACATCGGCTCTAGAGCACATGCGGCATCGCCTCGTGGTAAGACCAATACGGCTTCCACCATCGAGGCCACCTCGCTTCTGCTCTTGGTCTCGGATGGAGCTCACGCTATATAGGATGAGGCTGCCTCGGCACCCCATTCCTCTCAAAGACGGAACCTTCGGAACAAAGACAGACTGACAAATTTATGGACTATTATAATCTCTGGGCTTGTCTTCATACGAATATGTTCGCCTCGATCCTGAATACGTGGTCGTATCGGGAGAAACCCGACACACTGACAATTGACCCGATTTAGGTGTGTGATCGCTTCAGAGGTGAGGGATTGTCGTGCCGAAATCGGATTAATTGGACAGTTCTACCACATGATAGTGGGATTATTGCATAATATTTAATCACCTAAAGATTTTGTCCACCCTAGCACTTACTGTCTGAACATGGATCTGCCCCTAACATTGATTTTATTTATTTTTCTTTGAGTGAAAAATGATACAATATAAAAATTGCTCAGAAAAATCTATAAAAACAATGGTGGCATGGTTATGGAAAGAACACCTTAGATAGATAATTTCATGCACAGTAATTACTTTTTCTTGGTGTTTTGAAAATGACAATTGTAAAAAATATATAAAATAGATAATAGAAAAGTGGTATGAATCTTGCTCCAAAAATTCCATCAATTTGCTTGTGGTAATATTACTGTCTAAATGGACTTGTAGAATTTTTCCATGATTTTTTGTCGCTGTTTCAATGGAGAGCCAAAAATGGAATAAATGGTTAAATAATAATGAGGCAAAATAAGGGATGGATGAAATGTGTTTTATATTGCTCAATAAGATCTGTCAAAATTCCAGGGAGCAAATAATGCTCTAAGCAGGCTCCAGTAAAACTTTTAACCGCAGAAGTGCCATATATTTCTTGTAGTGAAAATGACAAGTATGCCACTTTAAATATTGTTATTTTCATAACTACCATAAATTAGTTCCTCTGCATGTATGCTGAGAAGTATTTGGCTTACCAAATACTTCTCAGCATCATGATTCCATTTGGGTCATCGTCGACAGGCTCACAAAGACCGCTCATTTTATTCCAGTGCATACTGAATATCGAGCCAAGAAATATGCTGAAATCTATATTGATCGGATTGTCTGTCTACACGGTATACCCAAAACGATTATCTCGGATCGTGGTCCTCAGTTTGTGGCAAGGTTTTGGGAGCAGCTCCAAGAGGCTCTCGGAACTAAATTAATTTGCAGCTCAGCTTACCATCCACAGACAGACCGAAATGTTGAATCAAATTCTCGAGGATATGCTTCGAGTATGTGTCATCCATTATGACAAGAACTGGGACAAATGTTTATCCTTGGCTGAGTTTTCTTATAACAACAGCTATCAGGCCAGTCTGAAAATGGCACCATTCGAGGCCTTATATGGTCGACGGTGTCGAACTCCTTTGAGTTGGTCCCAGACTGGAGAACGTCAAATATTTGGACCCGAGTTAGTGGTCGAGGCTGAGGAAAAAGTAAAAATAGTACAAGCAAATCTCCGAGCAGCCCAATCTCGACAAAAGAGTTATTTTGATAAAAGAAGAGATCCTTTGAAGTTCATGGTTGGTGACCACGTTTATTTACGAGTATCACCAACTCGAGGCGTTCAACGTTTCAGAGTCAAGGGTAAGCTAGCACCTCGCTATGTCGGGCCATATGAAATCACTGAAGAATGTGGACCTGTGGCTTATCGTTTGCGACTTCCTTCACGACTCACAGCCATCCATAATGTTTTCCACATATCCCAACTCAAGAAATGTGTTCGAGTTCCTACTGAAATCATCGATCAACAAGAAATTTTAGTGGAGCCCGATCTCTCATATACAGAATATCCACTTAGAATTTTGGATCAAAAAGAGAGAGGTACTCGTCAAAAGGTGGTAAAAATGTATAAAATTCAGTGGTCTCATCACACTGAAGAAGAAGCCACCTGGGAGACGGAAGATTATCTTAATCGACATTATCCGGGTTTTCTTAGCTCCACCTCAGGTATATCACTTTCCCTACTTAAATTCAATCATCCAATCTCGGGGCGAGATTCTTTTTAAGGGGGGTAGGTTGTGACACCTCAGGTGTCAGTACACTTAAATACAGATCACTGTACCTCATTTAAACTTAAAAGAAAAATGTGGGCAATTAATTCAAAGAGAAGGGTCCAATAAAAGTCAAAATATACAAAAGAAATTAAAGGAGAAAGAAAAAGGAGTGAAAAGCTACTCAAATTTCAATTCAAAAATGTGCACAAATTTTTAGTTGGCTCATGAGAGGTACTTCAATTGACATGTGCTCAATTGAACTTCAGCCAAAAATCAATCAAAAACAGAATAAAACCAAATCTCTTTTGTGAAAGTTTGAAAATTTACAAATAGTTCAAAATTTGAGCTTCAAATGAAAATTTGCATAACACAAAAGTTGTATATCTTGAAAAGTTATGCAAAATTGATATTCAACACTTTTTCATTTGAGCCCTCTAAGTAGGAGATATTTTTAGTTTACCGATAGGTCCCTGAACTTTTAGAAATCGCAGTTATGCCCTCATCTCCATCTCTCTCCTCCCGGTGCTCTGTTTCGCCCGCCGCCCGCCGTACGCCGCCAGTGAACCTCGTCCACGGCGCGTCCGCGGCCAAATGGACCCGGGGAACCCCTCCAGCACCACCCGGCCTGCCCCTTGGCACCTCCCCACGCTAACACGCGTCCCAGACGCCCTCCCGAGCTGCCACGCCGCCCCGCCATGCGCAGCTCCGCCTGCTCGCTCCGCCCGCTCGCCGTCGAATCACCGCGGACCAAACCAGCCTCCCCCAGACGCCACTCCCCTCGCCCAGGTGCTCTCTGGCCTATAAGTACCCCCAGAGCCCCGCCGTCGCGCGGCTTCCCCTCCTTCTTCCTCCTCCCGCCGTCCGCCATGGCCGGCGAGATCTAGCTCGCGCGGACCGGCCACCACAGCCCTGCATTGCTCCATTCAACCACCCCAGAAGCTTCTCCACCTTCCAGTTGAGCTCCACGCGCGCGGAATCGAACCCAAACCCTTTCCCGACGCCGTTCCCCTTCTACGCCGCCGCCGGCGAGCTCGGGCTCACCGCGGACCGGCCAGCCCAGAGGGAGACCGAGCACGACAGCTACCCCAGGAGCATCCTCACGCTCTCGCGGTGCTCGTGCGCACCACGTTCCCCTACCCCGAGCCCTCCTTCGCCTACAACGCCGGCGAACGGAACATCTCTTCCGCCATGCCACCGAACTGGCGCGGTATACTTGCTGTGCCACTCGGGCTTCTCACACACCACCTCCGCCGCGTGCTGACTTCCCCTCCGAGCCTAGCAACGCCTTCCGCATCGGCGCCAGGAGCTTCCTTGATGTGGGTGAGGCCAGTCTTCTTTGCTCTTCTTTTCCAACGAAGCATCACAGCACATACGAGTCGCCATCATTGTGACTGTCCATCATTGTGATAGTACTCAAGGCCCACAAGCGTCGCCACTTTCGCGACGGAGGGCGCGGCCTCGATGCTTCCGTATCCGTTGGAGGTATGAAGTAAAACATCAATTCAAGCTTCTGCCTCCCTACTTGCCTCACGTGACCCTCCCTAAAGAAAGCAATCAAGCAACGACCAATCGATTAGCACAAAAATTAAAATCAATCCTCCAACCATGACACGGAGCCGGGAGGAGGCTGCCCTCAAGCACGTGCATGTGCTACAGTATGCCTCCCTGCAGAGCGAGAAGTTGGCATCTTCTACACGCACTTCGTCGGCCTGGCTTCATGGCTTGCCCGCTCTCATCACGGCGGGGGGAGTCACCGAGGCGCCTTGGCAGCTGTAGTGGACGGGCGCTTATCGACAGGGGACCTGAGGCTTCCCTGAGCCATCGGGAGGGGGAGGAGAGAGGTGGGGACGGTAGCAGCGGCGCACAGCTGTGCAGGAGGTAGGGGCGGTGGCCGAGGTCGCAGGGGGGCGCGCATGCGCGATTGAACAATGACGTGATGGGTATAGCATGCGGGTAGGTGGGTAGCCAGAACATCACGGCGATAAAAACTTTTGTGAATTGGCAGAAACTATCTCCTAACTCATAATTTCTATAGGTGTATCTTTCCTCCCACCTTGCTCGATCCCGACAAATAGGTGCAGCGTGAGAGGTACGTCGAACCCGATTCAGATCAGAATTGTTTTTAAAAGTTTTTGATCAATATAGTATATTATTGTGCTTGTAAATATAGCTGGTTGACATAAGAGAGATTTTAATGATCTCCTTACAGATTGCTTTCTTACTCGGATTTAAAGGAAAAAAACAACCCATTTACCATGAATTTTGTGGGAACTTTGTACAAATTCATCATGTCTCTAAAACAAGCTCCTCGGAGCAAAGAAAGCTTGTCGAACCAACTTGTAAAAACCTCTTTCATCCGTGGAGCTTCTCTCGTTAGCTCCATCCATCAGTTGCTCTATGGTCTACCCTTTTGCAGGTAGGGTATCTTTCATTCTATCATCCCTTTTCAGATTTCAAACTGAAGAAGAACAAACAAACACTTTAGAGTGGTTGTACTCTACTGCTACACATGGGGTCGAAATTCTACAAGGTCTGGATCCTACGGCTCTGAGAATCAACTTACAAGTCACTAACTTGGCCATGCATTGTGGGATGTTCATTGACAAAGTTTCCAATCTGAAGTAGCGCCTGAAATGCATAATGGTTGCAGATTAGGGCCAAAATACTTGAACTGTGACCACACTGTAATGTGTCAATTGAAAAATGATGGTACAATACCTCGATGGCGATATCAGTCGGTGTCAGCTTAGAAACATCTTGGTGGCCCTGCTTAGCTGCGATCTCTGCACAGATAAATGCAGTGAGATAGTATATGTCATAGAACGGGATCATGAAGGGGGCAGAAATTGATAGAACGAGATTAGTACCTTCAAGAGACTCTTGCATCGGCGTTCGCACAAGCCTCAACTCTTTGCTCCGCAAGCATGCTCAGTTTCGTGAAAGCCTGAAGCAAACTTAGTTTAGCTCTTCGTGCATTTTAACCATAGCAGACAATAGGACAAGATACGAGTAGTGGAAAGCTAAGGGTATTTTCATTGCAAGTCTTTGCTGGAAGCCTGAGTGCCTGACTAACTGACGAATGTTATAGTTGGGATGGAAAAATTAAAACATAACAGTTTTAAGGATGAAAATAAATACCGCTGTGTACGGATCGTCAGATGGCTGGTCTAGGAGAGGACGAGAAGCAGTCCCCACTTGAGCAATACGTTTCGCAAGTGCATCCAAAGGCACATCCAACCAAACAGATAGACCTTTCTTCATGTAATTCCTGTTTTTTATTTAAAAAAGGAAAGCAATCATAATTACTATTTTTCTGAGAACAAACAGCAAGTTCAAATCACAAGACGGGAAACCAAAGTTATTCTAGTACCAGTTGATTGGCCTAATAACAGCACCACCTCCGGTTGCAACAACTAATCGCCGCATTGAGGACAAATCCCTCAAGACATTACTCTGCAACACAGGAAAGCAGAGGAACATGAAAGTGTCATTCCATAAGGCTTTCTATTTTCATTACTAAAATGACAATAACAATTCAACGAATTACATAAGAAGATATATAAAAGTTGTCAAAGAGCAAATAAAATTCAGCAAGCATTTACCTCATTCTCTCTGAAAAACGCTTCACTATGAATCTTAAATATTTGAGCAACGGAAGACATGCCAACTGCTTGTTCTACCAAATTATCACTGTCGAAGAATGAATAGCCCAAAACTTCAGCCAATATCTTTCCCACCGTGCTCTTTCCAGAGCCCATCATTCCTGCAGTAAGAACTCACGCATTAATTTCTGATGAGGCGATACGACAGATCAATATATAACTTGGTCAACAGAGAAGTATCGGAAGTTCAGAACTAACCAACTAGGTAAATGCACCGCCCATTCAAGTGGAACATAACTTCTTCTGATTTCCTCTGCAGTTACGATGGAAATATATCACAAACAATGGCCTAAACGCAAGGAAATTATGATGGCACATGCGATTTAATTCATATTAGAACTTTAGCGTACTATTTGTTTACCTTTAACAAGAGGGCCTCGTCAACTGAGTTATGCAAGCTCCCACTGCCTATTATTCAAGGTAGGAGAGCATGCGGTGAGCAAGTTATTGGACACCAACAGATATTGATGTAACAACAAATAGGAGACATCATCAACAGATGTCAGCAGGTGAGTGAAGTCAACATGTTTCACATATCAACACTTCGGAAATAAAGAACTGATAGGATGTCAGCTTACCTTTGGAAGAGGAATAAATGATCTATTTTTGAAAAGCTTCGTTATGTCACTGGACCTTGAAGGCTTCCGTCCTTTCAGGTCCCCTACCAGCCACTTCAAGGATGATGACTGAATACATTTCATAGTAATAGGGAGTTTAGGCACTGCTGTTGCAATCCACCATGCCAATGAACTATGATATGGTGCTAAGAAAGAGAAAAGCTACTCAGAACAGTTTAAAATTTAAAAGAAGCAGGCTTTAAAGTTGCACAACAATGCAGGGAAGTGACACAAAGTTGGTGTATCCTTCTTTTCTTCCTTTACACCTAGTTTGTTTTACTGGCTAAACTACAGTTCAGCAATTGCCAAGGAGGCCATCTAGAAGCCCTCGTTGCTCTCTATCGCTACACTTGGCATTGCAGTGGCTTTTGGTAGCACGTCTGCTTTGCTCCTGACAAAATACTCTCCAGTCACAAAAAGGTCACTTTGGAAACCGATAGTCACCAACATGCTACTTTGACTACTAAGTACGAGTATAAAGTATATGCAAAATGTAGCAAAGACTACTAATTATGAGTATTAAGTATATGCAAAATGTAGCAAAGCTATAATATTAATAAATTATATGTCAACCAATCTAGGATATCGATGGTCAGAGTAAACATGCTGATTGAAAACAACCCAAAATGGCACAAACACTCTTCTTTTACTGGAGAGAGCATAAATCAATTAGTAGCCCCTTTCAATAGCTGTAGTGGTAATTTTTACTAGAATAAGTAAATTTCTTTGTACTAATCACACCTCAAAGCAATGCAGTACAACACTGAAAAAGGGTGGATGAAGGAATCTTGTCAGGCCTGACTGTGCAGCCTTATGCACCTATAGAACTAGAAAGGCCAGAAAGTAGTGTCAACTTGCACAATTCATTTTCAAACCAGGCAGAATAAGGCCATGCTTTGCAGGAATATAATGATAAAAGCCCAGCTTGTACTCACGAAGGATAAACATAAATAGGCATTGCTTTTGCAACTTTTTTCTCTCTAAAACAAGCATGCCATTAGGCCAAGCATAATGATATCTAGTTTAGATACAATCCTGAACTAGTAAATTATCCAACGGGCAACGGCAACCAACTATAAAAAAAATATGGCTTCGTGCCAATGATATGGCCGCCACATCAACCACAATAAAGAGCGCTTACAGGAATATTCGGCAGAATGGGCTAAGCAACATCAGCATGATAAATTGTTACTAATTTGGTTCTCATCACGAGTCACTATCATTGCAACTATTACGACCAGAAGCATTAGATGGAAAAACTAAAAGTTAGTTAGGCACCTTGCGTGGTAAAAAAAAAATGTGCAGAAACAAATACATGAATAACTGGGAGAATAAATGTTTTCTGGACCAGTTGCAACAGGGGAGGATCAGAAAACAAGCATATCTTCTTTAGCAGGTTGGCAAGAAAATTACCAGTGGAGACAGACGAGCCAGATTACGGAACAGCAGAGTCCTCTATATTTAAGCAGAACCCACATAAGAACCAACAACAAAATATATAATTGAGTGCAAGCAGGTAGGGCTAATGGAGCTTATACGGCTTACAGGTTCTTTATCCTTAGGTGCTGCTGTTGATGCCTCTGTTATGTTCTGCCCACATATCAAAACTAGAGGTCCAGTAAGTTGATCAAACATTTCCTCTAACTTTTCAACAAATTCTCTGCCATTTGATCTTGGAACTGCCCTAGACAGCCACTGGGAACTGTCTGGAAAGTAAACAATGGCTGGTTGTAGAGATGACAGTACCTATTTTGTAAGCATAACATTATAGATAAGTTTATTAAGCAAATCATAAGGACTCAAACACTCGTGAATATTGTCACTTGTACAGCAGACTGAGTGGTGAACCTATGCAAGCAGATGCATGTACACGAGAAAGGAATATATCAAGATAATACAAGTTATATACAAACAGTTATATTCAGATAAAATACCTCGCAAAGTGCTTCCAGTGCAATATGCCAATCTTCCGCCTGAGTATCATGGTCATGCTCAATATCCTGAGCTAGAAGTACAAAAAGAAAAGAACGCTAAATTGCAGGCATGTCCAAACTGAATATAGCAATATGGACGCTTGGGACTAGAAGCATACTGTCAACCCAGTAAACTGCTGGTTTAGCATTTTGCACTTTGTCTACTTCATCTTTGTTACCATCAGCCACCCTCTCCTCAGGAGGGTCAAATATAACAGCCACTTGATCACCATTGATCTCATACACCTCTCCACGCTGTCCATTTGATAAAGTTCTGCAATTATAATAGATAGAAGAATGTTCAATTATAAAGGATTTGTACTTACAAATGTTGAGAGATAATAATGCATCCCCCATTGGCAAAGGCTCGAGCATGCAATATAAGGAAATACAACCATGAAACCAAGTCATCCATCAAAACCAATGTTGGGAATAAGGCTAAGCAAGTGTATGTAACTATATAAGATTCTGCATCTATGTCTCATTTATAAAACTAAGCAGTATAAGAATACAAGCGTTTCCAAAGAAGTGGTGACATGTACAATTTACATGTACCAAGCAATGTTAAAATAAACTCCGCCAGGCCCGTATCCGGGCACGTGCGGACCGTGCGACCGCACAGGGCCCCCGAATTCGAAGGGCCCCCAAAATATTAGGTATACATCAGATATAGTCATGTAAAGACTTTAATTTAGTTGATTGTTTGACCCAATTTGTGGTAAAACATGGCCCAAATTGCTCCTAAAAGATAAATCGTCGTAAACATATCACTTGTCACTTCTTTTTACATGGGTGCTGCTCGGGGTCACGTGTGTGATCTCGAGTGGACCTGTCACAGCATCCCAACCTCTCCAAGATTCCGTCTTTTGGACTTAAAATCGGCCTAATAAACCAGACCCTTCAATGCTTTGTTGCTAGAACAAACTTTTTTTCGGAAATTTTTTTTGTTGCTCAAACAATAAATATTGTTCTAGCAACAAAAAAAATTGTTTCGGAACAAAAAAACAGTTATTGGGCCTTTTGTGATGATTTAACTGGCAGTCACACGTGTGACTTGTAACATTTGTGCTTTCACACAGCACATCGTGCTTGCCGGCTGCTATTGCTTAGTATTCATGATCCTGTACTAGGCCACTAGGGCCCCGGTCCATTGTTTCGCACAGGGCCCCCGAATTTGCTGGTACGGCCCTGACTCCGCTTATGTTGTCTCAACATAGTAGGTCCCAAGCCCTGGTAAAGGAGGAGGGTGCGATAGGCTTGGCGAGCCAGCAGTGAACCTAGCCATTCTAATGGAGATGAAACCCAAGAGAAATCCGTTGGGACGTAATCCTCTTAGCAACGCGTCATATCGGAATCCGGGTATGGTGTTAAATGGGCAAGGGCCGGGTCGTCTCCCTCTTGGTGACGCGTCGTGTCGTGATCTGGGCACGTTGTTAAGTAAGCAAGGATCGGGTCGTCATTTTCTGAGTGGTGCGCTACATCGGCACCTGAGTGTAGTGAAAAATGAGCAAGGGTCTTCACATCTCTCTCGACAGGTGCGAAGGGCAAGGAAGTTAGTCGAACCAACTAGGATTCGTGTAGGTAGTTGGAATGTAGGGTCCCTTACAGGTAAATTAAGAGAGTTAGTTGACGTAGCAACTAGGAGGCGTGTAAACATCTTATGTGTTCAAGAGACTAAATGGAAGGGCCAGAAGGCGAAGAAGGTGGATAATACTAGTTTCAAGCTATGGTACACAGGGACAGCTGCAAATAAAAATGGAGTAGGAGTTTTAATTGACAAGAGCCTAAAGGATGGAGTGGTGGACGTGAGAAGGCTAGGGGATAGGATTATCTTAGTTAGGCTTGTCGTTAGTGATACGGTCATGAACGTAATTAGTGCGTATGCTCCCCAAATAGGTCACGATGAGAGTGCTAAGAGGCAATTCTGGAAAGATTTAGATAGCGTGGTTAGAACTGTACTTTCTAGCGAAAAGCAAAGTTCAGCTAGGCGCTAGGCGGAATCTAGGCGCTGACCCATTGCCTAGCGCCTAGTCGGGAGTACTCGGTCCTAGGCGCTCCTAGGCGTTTTATATATATATACTAATATACATATATTATCTTCTAAAAGAAAAAAAATAAACAGCTGAATAGTGGGCTCAGATAGGTAAAAAGGCTGATTTAGGGAGATAGAAAGGCCCAAGAGACAACCTGTCCAGTCCATAGAAAGGCCCAAGAGAGAGGCAACCTGTCCAAACCCTATCCATCTCCCAACTCCCGCATCCTTCGTGAGGCTCGTCTCCAGCCTCAGCCGCCGCCACCGCCGATTCCTCTCCTCTCCCTCTCCGACATCTCTCTCTCCTCTGCTGGGCGCCCGCGCCCGCGCCAGCAGCTGCCCGTGCAAGCCCCTGCCACCGCCCGCAGCTCCCCCCCCCCCCGGCGACCTCCGCCAGGCGCTCCTCCACCCCCACTGGCTCTGCCGACGAGCCGCCGCCGCCTAGAAGAGCGACTATGGCCAAATCGACGCGGCAGGGCTTCGACTAGCGCCTAATCGCGCCTAGGCGCCGCGGAATCGCCGCCTAGCCGAACCATGGCGAAAAGCTTTTCATAGGAGGAGATCTTAATGGCCATGTAGGTACAACAAGGGCAGGTTTCGAGGGGATTCATGGAGGCTTTGGGTATGGTAGTAGAAATCAAGAGGGAGAGGAAGTCTTGGAATTTGCAGTAGCTTTTGACTTGATGATAGCGAACAATTTCTTTAGGAAAAGGCAATCCCATTTAGTGACTTTTAGTAGTGGTAACACTGTAGTCAGATTGACTTTATCCTCACAAGAAGAGAGGATAGACGAGCAATGCTTGAATTGCAAGGTGATACGAGGGGAATGTGTTGTTTCTCAACATAAACTTGTGGTGGCGGATTTTCGTTTACAGATGCACGCACGTAGGGATAAACAAACTAAGATTGCAAGAATAAAGTGGTGGAAAATGAAAGAGAAGACGTCAGAGACCTTCAAGAAAAGGGTAATCAAAGAGGGCTCTTGGACGGAAGGAGATGATACAAACAACATGTGGGAGAAGATGGCAAACTGCATTCGGAAGGTGGTCTCAGAAGTGCTTGGAGTGACCAAAGGAGGTAGATGCGTAGATAAAGATACTTGGTGGTGGAATGAGGAAGTCCAAAGAAATATTAAGGAAAAGAAAAAACGTTATAGGCGCTTATTCCATGATAGAAGTGTAGACAACATAGAGAAGTACAAGAGGCAAAAAAGATCGCAAAGCGAGCAGTAAGTGTGGCAAAGGGTAGGGCGTATGAGGATCTTTACCAACAATTAGGTATGAAGGAAGGAGAGAAGGACATATATAAGATGGCTAAGGTTCGTGAGAGAAAGACGAGGGACTTCAACCAAGTTAAGTGCATTAAAGATGAAATGGAGAACATCTTGATAAAAGAGGATGACATCAAACATAGATGGCAAGAGTATTTTAACAAATTATTCAATGGTGACAATGAGAACACAACCTTTCACTTGGATGACTCTTTTGATGACACCAAAAAGCACTTTGTACGGAAAATCCAAGAATCTGAGGTCAGAGAGGCATTGAAAATAATGAAGAGGGGTAAAGCGATCGTCCCGGATGGTATCCCAATTGAGGTGTGGAGATGCCTCAGGGATACAGCCGTAATATGGCTAACCAAGTTGTTCAACCATATTTTTCAGTCAAACAAGATGTCTGAAGAGTGGAGAAGAAGTATATTGGTACCAATATACAAGAATAAGGGAGATATTCAAAGTTGCACCAATTACCGAGAAATTAAATTGATGAGCCATACTATGAAGCTATGTGAGAGAGTTATCGAGCACCGTTTGAGAGGGATAACACGAGTCTCTATGAACCAATTTAGCTTCATGCCTGGAAGGTCAACAATGGAAGCCATTTTCTGAATAAGACAAGTTATGGAGCGGTATAGAGAGAAGAAGAAGGACCTACACATGGTTTTCATTGACTTGGAGAAGACTTATGACAAAATACCAAGGAATGTTATGTGGTGGGCTTTGGACAAACATAAAGTCCCAACAAAGTACGTTGGACTTATTAAGGACATGTACAACAATAAGTCCAACAATATTGTTACTAGTGTTCAGACACGCGATGGCGACACAAATGCTTTTCCTATTAAGATAGGACTACATCAAGAGTCAGCTTTGAGGCCTTATCTATTCGTATTGGTGATGGATGAGGTCACAAGGGACATACAAAGGGATATTTCTTAGTGTATGCTCTTCGCGGATGATGTAGTGTTAGTTGATGAAAGTCGAGCAGGAGTAAATAGGAAACTAGAGGTGTGGCGGGAGACCCTAGAGTCAAAAGGTTTTAGACTTAGTAGAACTAAAACTGAGTATATAAGATGTGACTTTGGTACTACTACACATGAGGAGGGAGATGTCAATTTAGAAGGCCAAATAGTGCCAAAAAAGGATATTTTTCGGTATTTGAGATCAGTGCTACAGAGAGATGGGGATATTGATGAGGATGTTAGTCATAGAATCAAAGCGGGGTGGATGAAGTAGCGCCAAGCATCTGGTATTTTATATGACAAGAGAGTACCATTGAAAATAAAAGGCAAGTTTTATAGGACGGCAATTAGACCTGCAATGTTGTATGGTGCAGAATGTTGGCCTATAAAAAGATGACATGTTCAGCAGATAAGTGTTGCAGAAATGCGTATGCTGCGTTGGATTTGTGGTAATACAAGAAGGGATCGAGTCCGGAATGAGGATATACGTGATAGGTTAGGGGTAGCACCAATTGAAGAAAAGCTTATCTAACACCGGCTGAGATGGTTTGGACATGTCCAACGGAGGCCTCTGGAGGCACCATTGTGTAGTAAAATTCTAAGGTATAACAGTAATGTGAAGAGAGGCAGAGGAAGGCCGAAATTAACATGGGAAGAGGCAATAAAAGGAGATTTGAAAGGATGAAATATACCCAAAGATTTAGCTCTAAATAGGAGCACTTGAAAAACAGCTATTTATGTGCTTGAATCCTGATTTTAAAACTTGTTGGGTTTCAACTCTAGTCTACTCCAACTTGCTTGGGACTGAAAGACTATGTTGTTGTTGTTGTGTAAGCAATGTTAAAATGCAAAGTCCCTCAGCCCTCGCAACCACCCCAAAGGACAGCAATATTGCCAACTAATGCCATGACAATGTGCAAAAATACGCTGCATAGTTCTAATCTTAACTACTTCGTCCTTATTTCCATTTTTGTTGAGAAAGCTAGAAAAGTAAAAAAACGAATTGACTTGTGATGGTTATGTAAAAAGATGATGCATCAAGGCACATTCAGCTGAAATGCGGTGGCAATAACATGCAACAAAGAATGCCCGCAAAAGAAAGTCAAAATCTTCTTGCACTATTTTCTATACAAATACAAGAAAGACTTATCCACCCACCTGCCACTAATAAAGGTATAGGCATTCTTTGAGCCATCTTGAGTAGGTATTTTCCCCAAAATGATCCTGTGATTTGACATATATGATATGCATTATGATCAGTGTAAAAATACTAGATCAGTATGACAGCCCATAAGACCATAACCATGCTAAGAAAAAGGGTCGAGGGAAAAAGGTTGGGTAGCTAATATGCAGTACAAACATGTGGAAACATGCCCTCCTGACACTCATCACAAGCCAAGTTATAGGTTTGGAAGTTAGAACTAGGAAAGGTTGTCTTGTGACTACCTTTAAAGTCTTTGGGTAGGATCAATTTAACCACAACCACTGAACATTCATACACAAATAACAGAGAATGTAGACAGCCATGGGCACATGTAGACACATAAGGTCACAAATGTGTGTGTGCCTCACCCTACAAAACCAATAAGGGTGCACCCATGTTTCTACTTGAGCCTTCTGCTTATTGTGTATCCAAATGCATAAACAGACATCTCAAATAAACAAAGCCCACACATTGAAATTCCTATCAGATGGAAATTTTTTATATCATACAAGCTCACATTATTATAGCATACAAAATTTATTTCAAGTGCCGTAGATCAGATACTTGAATCATTGTGATCAGCTTTACAACAACAACAACAACAAGATAGCCTTTTTTCCCAAGCAAGTTAAGGTAGGCTAGAGATGAAACCCAAAAGAAATAAGTTCAAGGTTCAGGCACATTGATAGCTAGTTTCCAAGCGCTCCTATCCAAAGCTATCTCTTTAGAGATATTCCAATCCTTAAGGTCTCTCTTAACCAACTCATCCCACGTCAGTTTAGGTCTACCTCTATCCCTCTTTACATTATCGACCCGCTCAAAGAACACCATTACGCACCGGCGCCTCAGGAGGCCTTTGTTGGACATGTCCAAACCATCTCAGCCGATGCTGGGTAAGTTTCTCCTCAATTGGTGCCACCCCGACCCTATCCCGAATAACTTCGTTCCGGACTCTATCCCTCCTTGTGTGCCCGCAAAACCACCGCAACATCCGCATCTCTGCTACACTCAATTGCTGGACATGTCGCCTTTTTGTAAGCCAACATTCAGCACCGTATAACATCGCCGGACGAATTGTTGTCCTATAGAATTTGACTTTTAGCTTTTGTGGCACCCTCTTGTCACAAAGGATGACAAAAGCTTGCCGCCATTTCAACCAGCCAGCTGAAATTCTATGCCTAATATATTCATCAATGTCGCCATCCTTTTGTAGCACCGATCCTAAATACCGAAAAGTATCCTTCTGGACCACCACTTGCCCATCTAGACTAACGTCTCCCCCCTCATGCCTAGTCGCGCTGAAATCGCACATCATGTACTCGGTCTTGGTCCTACTAAGTCTGAACCCTTTCGACTCTAACGTGCGTCTCCACAGCTCTAACTTCCTATTAACCCCTGCCCTACTCTCTTCAACTAGCACCACATCATCAGCAAAGAGCATACACCAAGGGATCTCACCTTGTAAATGGGGTAGCTAGTAAAATGAAATGCCAATAATATGCGGTATAGACAGATCCAAAGAGTAGCAATGAAAAGGATTTCAAAACAAATGTGGCCCACAAACCAAAATGAGGATAGCATAGCTTTTAACAAGTACCTATTATCTGCTTCAACAACCAGTGATGCTCCAACGTATTTGACCCTATCTCCTGAAAACAATAATGAGAACGATTTAATTTGGCTATGCCTTCATTTAGTGTTCTACAACTTTTGTATAAGTGATAAAAGAGTCTAGCCTGAATTCCATGTTGTACAAGAGCGATGTATGTACAGTTAACAGTACAGCTGTACTTTGTAGCTAGCTCATAAAATAAGCTTCAACTTAAAGAGTGGCTACATGGTATAACTGCACTACTGCAATATAGTGAAGTGTTGTTATGGTAAGGTGGTGCTTGGGTTCACCCTAACAGTGTAACTGTAGAGTGTGATTGGGTGCGTGCCTGATTTAGGCCAACAGGTGTTATCCAAAGCACACAACAATGGTAACACATAAAACAAAGGCCAACTTATTCTTGTGAAATGACATATTAGCTCAAAGCACAACAGAAAAACTTAGACTACCAAATGCACTGAGAAGGCTCAACAAGGGAATAGCTATTTGCCAAATATGATCAAAGGAATCAAAGTTTATCCCATAACAAAGGACACTGTGCCAATCTAGAAGGCTCAACGAGGGAATAGCTACTCGCCAAATATGATCAAAGGAATCAAAGTTTATCCCATAACAAAGCACAGATTGGGCGTAAACAGATAATTGTTATATAGTTTAGAGCCAGCTTGGAAAAAACACTCAGTGCTGAGAACGAAAAAGATGAAGTCATTTTACCCTTTTGAAGAGATCTCTTCTCTTCTTCGGATGACTCAGCAGTGCTAGAGGATTCTGCTGCTGAAGAACTTTCCTGTATACCAACAACTCTCTGCAAGCACAAGCAGTGAAGGTATAAATTGTAAGGCAGAAAGAAAACAAACCAAAAGATTTAAATAATCAAGAAACAGCAGCTCAGCAAGGATTAGCGTTTGTAGTAGAAAGAAAGAAAACAGCATCACATGTGGCAGGTTTAAATAGGATTCAATGTTATGCAGTACTACTGGTGTTAGTTTTAACAAGTATATTGTTGGTAGTCTAGAGGTCTACCAATCAGACACAAACTAGTTGTGTAGATACATGGTTTAGGTAAAGGTAAAAGAAAACACATTATTTTCTAAATCTAAATAGAATAGAAGGAACCAGATATATTGAAACAAGACATAGGTAAGAATCTGATAATAAAAAGTCATAGGTAAGAATTGTCAGGTGTCATTATATTTTTATAGTTTTTGCAGCTTAATAGAAATAGAAACCTTGGCAAACTCCTCAAGAGTGCATGGAACTAGCTTCTTTAGGTCTGCCACGGATTTAATAGAATCGTCATCATCGCTTTGACCAGATTCCTCATCACCCTCGCCATCCTCCTCTGATTCGGAACCTTCATCCTCTGACTCTGCATGATTATCCTCTTCCTCACTCTCTGAACAGTCTTCACCACAATCCTACAAGGTCGGACATTAGATACCAACAGACCAACACAAACTGAGATATTAAGATATTTAACAGATGGGGCAGATTATCTTACATATGGAGCTAGAACACTGCTGTCCAGAACTAATAATGACGCGCGCAACTCACTGGCAAGTGCCCTCGCAAATCTCTCTCGGTAAAGTTCAGTCCCTGCATTTTAGCAACAAAAAAAGTTCTCAACATCCATATAGGCACATGGAAGCATATATTGACGAAAACATTAGCTCCATTACTGATCAGTACCTGGCAAGCTCTGGAGCAGTATCCCCCCCACTGGAGGACTGCAGCCCGGAACCGTACTCCAGAGCTACATCCTTGTGCCGTAGGTGCGACGCCACGCACTCGCTCAGCAGCTGCCTCACATTCTGGCTGGCAATCGAAAAGACACGATGCGACTGTGAGCCTCGTCGTACACAAAACAGCAAACAGGTGGCGTGCATGCCCGGTGTTCGCCATTCTTACTCGACGTAGTACGGGAAGCTGTTCCACGAGACGCCGGTCTTGTCCCACGGCACGACGCGGCTAAGGAACTCGTTGCGGAAGCGATCCCGCCTGGTGAGGAACGGCGACTCCCGCCGCTTACAGCCGATGAGGAACCGCTCACCGTTGAGCCACTCCTGCTGGTCCCTCTCCCCGAGCAGCGCGTGCTCCTGCTCGCTGCTGCTGCTGCTTCCGCTGCCGCTGCCGCCTCCACTCCCCGCCGCCGCTGCCTCCGCGCTGCCGACGCCCTCCTTCGAGCTGTAGAACCGGCAAAGCCGACGATTCACGCCGCACGGCCGCGGCGGCGCGCCGAGCCTCCGCACCAGAGCGCCACAGCCTCCGCTGGAGGCCGCCGCGGGGTTGGCGGCGGGCTCGCGCCAGGGCGGCGGGCGCAAGAGGCAGCGCAGCCGCATCGCACGATGCATCGCGGGGCGAGGCGAGAGATCCGCGGCCGTGAGCGAGCTAGGCCTCGGATACGCGCATGCGGCGGCTGGTGGATTGAGAACTCCGGGCTGAGGCGTCACCGGCGGCGCAATCGCAATGGCGGGGAGGAAAGCGTCAGGGCCTCAGGGGGTGGTCGTGTTGCGCTACTGGCTGCTGCGAGCGCCTGCGACGAAGAGGACGCCCGAATGCCCGGCTCACCGCCGGTTTGGTAGGGGGGTGCGTCCTTGCGTTGGAAGGTTGTGGGCTGGTGCGTTGGGCCGTAATTGCGGGGAGAATGGAAGATGGACCCGTGCACATGTGCACATTGGATTGAGTTGGGCCGTGGCTGTGGCTGAGGAGGAGAATGAAAGATGGGCCGTGCATGCCTTCCCCTAGAAATCAACTTGGGCTCTCCGCGAGTCCATGCTTTTGATGAGTCTATGCAGGAACAGCTACGGGGCATTGACGTGGACCTCGTTGATGAACGAAGGTGGCGAGCAGCAATCCGAAACACACATTACAACCAGGAGCTCCGGCGCTATCATCAACGGTTTGTGCATAGTAGGGAGCTCCGGGCTGAGGACCTTGTCCTGAGACGAATCCTAAATCGAGAAGGGCTCCACAAACTCTCCCTGTTGCCTATATACCACTGCGCACCGCAGTATACCGATGCAACCAAGCTGCACGGAGACACGTCATGATAGTGGCCCCACCTGCGGGTTCGTACCTCCCCCGAGGTGGGCTCGGGGGCCACTGTCGATACCCCGCGACCGGGGTACCCCCTCCTACTGTGTCTAGGAAGAAGACATGGGAGGTTAACCATAACCACACCTAAAAGGCTGAGCAGTGGGGCCCAATGGTCCAGATCCAACTAGCGGGACAATGGCCACGGACCCGCTCGGGGAAGGGTCCGGCGTCGCCACGTGTCCCTGGAAGGAGCACTTAGCGCTAGCAGCCGGAGGCCCAGACCCCGCGGGCGGGTCCGGGACCTCCACATGCCCATCCAGACCCCTGGATGCGCGGAGCCAGCTCCCCGCCAGGGGAGGTCCGGGGCCGCCACGTGTCCCGCATCGCGGGCGTGGGCGCGAGTCATCCACTAGAAGCTCGCCCACCTACTGCGTTAAATGCAAGTGGTTGAAGCGTGCCCTAGCGCCGCTGCGCGCGGGGCAGCCTTTGTCAGACAACACTGTCGCTCGCCTGTTGCCGAGGTAAGCTCGAATGACCGCACAGCGGGTCACGAGTTACCGAGGCACACAGTGAAGCCGCAGGTGCCGCGCGCGCGGCTGTCCACCGCATTAAATGGAGGCGACGGCATGGCATGCCCCATCATGTCGTCTACGCTGCAAGCTTCGCGGCCGGTTTGGTATGCGCGCCGCAGCCTGCTCCGCTAGCAACAGGCGCCACGCCGACAAGACGGGACGAGCACGCCGGTCTGAAGATCTGCCCGGTCAGAGAATCCACGACAGCAGCACGAGGAATCCCGGATGAGATCTTCGTCGACCATAGCATCATAATGCTCTTTGTGTTATGTTATTTAATACATCCACACTGGGCCCACCTGTCGGGGTCCCAACGGCTATGTACATGCCTCTTTTGGACTATAAAAGGGAGAGCACACGCTAAGATTAGGACATCTACTCCCTTCGGACACTCTCTCGCTCGCTCCCCGGACAACGCTCATACACAGACTTCTTTCCAACTCAAGCAATACAACACACAAGTGGACGTAGGGTATTATGCTCCGGCAGTGTGGCGGAACCGCTCAAAAAGAAGCGATTAAATGCGCTAATCTTAGTTGCATGGCAACTTCGATCCAACTCGCATAAAAATATCACGGTCCCTCGAGTGATATATTTGGAATTTTAAATTTATAACTAAACAAGGGGTAGGATGGAAAGCTTATTGCAGCAGCACAAATACAACAGGACTTCCTGTACTTGTTCAGTTCAGAGTTCAGAATTCAGACTGGATGGAAAGCTTATGCACTTTGGGCAGGGAAAAAATTCCAGCTAGAAAGAAAAATTAGGCCTCGTTCGGTTACCGTTCCAGCCCAGGAACTGTTCAGGGCCAGGATTGGGTGGTTCCGGCTGTTCAACTCAATCCTGGTCTGGTTTGGCTCTTGGCCCAGGAACCATTCCTTGCATCAAAAAATATGTTCGGTTGTTTAGGCAAGGATTCAAACCAACACATGAAACAAACTCAGTCATATACTAGTGTCTTTAACCTTTTAGCCTGTGCATGATTCCATTTTTTTTAAAAAAAAAGAACAAAAGCACCCAATTAAACTCTTTGATACTCCACTGAACAGAAAGCAAACGCAAGATTCTGTCAATGATGACCATCCACACATTAATCCACCATATGAAGAACAGCATGACACAGTGGCTGTTAGGCAGAAATTACAAGAGCTGTTTGTTTTAGGACAGCAGGAGGTCCAATCCTCCACGGACACTGTTGATTCTGCTTCAAATAAATCAATGCCTCAAGAAGCACAGTTTGGTGCTGCTCTCCCAACAGACCCACCTGATTCCACCTCAAAGGATGATGCACCTATTTAAGACCTGACATCATTGGGAAAATGTCACGGAAATACTGAGGGTGCTTTAATACTCTTTGACTGCAGATCAAAATGCTAACCCATAACAAAGCAGCAGGCTCTGATCATCATCAAGTAAGTTCACAATAAGTAGCATCCAAACTTGAGCGCAATTGCCCTAGCTTTCATATATTGGTTTCTTTACCAATAACTGCTGCATCTGTATCCTAACCCCTAGCAGTTGCAGGTGATTCATAAGCCATGCTGAAACCAAATTGCATTTGTAACGAAACTAACAGTTGTGGATAAGTCCATGAAACAAAACTAAAAGTTGCACAAACATTCCTGCAAAACAGAAAAAAAAAGAGAGTAGGAAATGGAAACATCCAACATTGAAAAGAGAGACCCGGAAGTCTAATCTGAAAGGCCCATGCAACAAAATAGTCAAAAATAATACTCCTTACGTCCTATGAAAAGTGCAATTCTAAGATTCAAAAAAAAAATACTACAGAGTGCAATCCTAGCAATAACTACCTGCCTTTTTTCTTTCAAATATATATTTTAGGAATTAATTTAACCAACTCTGGAAATTGAATACCTTCTATGCCTAAATCAATGGGATTAAAAGAACTACTTGGTACTATGGTCATTTGCCAATAACACTAATCTATCTGGAAAATTTTAGCATTGCACCCTTCATGGGACAAAGGGAGTAACTCCTATTGCGTATCAAATAGTCTCAGCACCTGTCTACCTTGGGATCAATCATCAGAGACCGAAAATCATCTGTATGCATTGTATTTGATAAATAGAAATAATCTAACTAACAAACACATATTCAAACTGCACACAGCGTATCTAGAGCTGCCTCCTCTGATTTCAGTTAACAAATTATAGCACACAATATATCAGAGTTTACCTAACAATCCTCCAGCGCTCTTTTAATCTGAATTATGTTCAAAAGGATAAACCTGGGATCAGCAGTTCTGCACTAATACTTCAAGTTGGTCTGATTGAAAAATAAAAATAAAAAACTAATGTCAGCATGCATCCACTAACAAAAAAGAGCATGTAATTTACAGGATAAATTATCCAATGAGTAATGATAACTGAAACCTGGAGGTCTGATTCAAAAATAAAATAAAAAACTAATGTAAGTATGCATCCTCTAACAAAAAGAGCATGTAATTTACAGGATAAATTATCCAAAGAGTAATGATAACTGAAACTCGGAAACGATAGCTTCATAGATATGCAGAAGTGAAAAAGATATTGAGATCACAGTTTCTCTGGGAATCTATGAAGTTATTGTTTTGGGTTTTAGTTATCATTACTCATTACCAACAACTGAGGCTTCAATAGCACAAAACATAATGAACTTTGTTTTCAGATATTGACAGTAAACTTAGATAACATGGTCTACACTGCATTGAAAGTTCCATGTTGTTATCCTATAGGCGTATTTATGTATGCCAGAGCCCAAAAGGTCATCATTCGACTAAATAAACACAAAAAAGGGTCCGTGTTCACGAATTTACAAGTCTCGCCTACATCCTTCTAAGATTATGCAATAAACTAACCACAGAAGAAAAAGGAACTGCCAGTGTAGCTACAGAAATGGCCCTGTATTTTTCATTACTGAAATTATATGGTCAACTCACCTGGTCCACATCTCTATATGAACAGGACTGAAGTTCTGTATCTATAATCAGGAAGAGTCCTAAGCATAAGCATCATGTATAGAACAGCAAAGAATCACAAATGTACATACTACTTCTAAGGATCCAAAATGGTGAATACAACTGGTCCAAATGAGCCATATTACCAATGGCAGGCATTTTGTGGACATAATGTGACTGTAGTGGGACAGAATAATACTTGCTAGAAAGCTTCATCAAATCAACCATTATTTGCAACAAGACTGTGCGAAAGTTAACAAGATGTCTGACAAGGTGTCTCATTTTCATCAGGTGCACCAGATTTGTCATGTGCCAGTTAGTTCAATTAACTGGTGGGACCTAAGACATTGACGAGTAGCAATAGTCACTAACTCACAATGGATCAAGTTCAGGAATCTAACTAGGCACACTCTTCCATTTTTTTAGAACTAAGGGTAAATGTACACAAAAGGCAATATGAGAAAATATATATGTACCAACATCGCATAATTTGTAAACAGAAAGAGATATGACATGGAACATTATCAGGGTGAATCAGTTAAGAAGCCAGAGGTCTTGCTGAATGAAAACTGAAGAAGCTAGTGAGGTTGCTTACATTAAAATTTTAAAATACAGATATCTTCTGAAACTAATTCTTTAAGATGCCACATATAATGGTAAATACATCATAAAGTTCCATATGATTAAACAAAATATCATATAGGCATGGTATAAGGGAATTTCAACCCGCTACTCCATCCTAACCATGAATAGCAACAATATTACGGAAAATCGTAAGGACTTACAATAGCTCTACTGGAATATTTATACAGTAGGTAAAGTATAGTCAAACCATGTAGAAGTGTGATGTATCAATTATCAAACATTTAATTATTGCTCTCAAGAAAAACTGAGCACCTCATGATGCTACCTTCTAAAGTTGTGACTGCTATGTTGATTAGCCCTCCTTCATCAATGCAATTGATGGACCGGCTATCATCATAGCCAATTCCTTTACGTTATCATCAATAGATAGCTAAAATGAAATACAGAAAAGCAATATTCAGCAACCATCAAGAAAATTCAAATTGGGCCGAATTTTTTGGCCAGATTTCTTTTATCTCTAGCCCTTTTGAATTGGACGAATTTTGGTCCGAATCCCAGATCTCTGCTTGTCATTGAGTCTGTTATGAAAGATTTAGAGGGATGATCTCATCCATTCATGAATCAAAGGAACCGCTGCACAAGATCAATGGTGAACATCATGCATAAAGAATCAACTGTATGGAATGGACACCTACTCAAGACAGACGCCTGTTCAAAGATCTCTCTCTAATCTCTCTCTAACCATTGTAATCCAGGAACGGGTGCGTTGCCACCCGTTCACCATGTATACATTTGTACAATCTTATCAATGGAAATACAAAGAGATTCATTCTACAGATTCACAATCATTTTTAGTTTACAACATGTTATCAAGCATGCCTGAACCACTGAGTTTTCAAAGAAGAAAGAGGAAGAACGCCGGCGACATAGAACTAGGTAAGAGAGATGCCGGTGTATACCTTGGACGCCGTCGTCTCCTCCCTCTTCACCACCGTCGACCGCGATGTCTGGGATGCCACCCACCACGGTGTGGTCAACGTCTTGCGCGTCCGGGCCATGCTCCCGCGCTCTGGCTCACCTCCGTGACGACCACATTGTGGCCCCTCCCCTTCCGTCCTGCATCCGCATCGCCTTCTGTGCCCGCTCCCGTGCCGTGCAAGGGCTTGCCCGCTCTCGTGCCGTGCAAGGGCTAGCCCGCGCCCACGCCGGCCCCTACTCCTGCGCCTGCACCGGCTCCGACCACGGCCCCAGTGGTTGCATCCACCAAGCCCGCATACCCACCGGCGTATTGCCCGAACCATGGGTGGATCTGCCCACCATTGGAGGTCGGGTCTTCCCACGTGGCGGAGATGCTCTCCACCAGGGCCACGCCTCGTCTTCCTTCACCAACTCCGTGAAGGCAATGGACCCGCCGTGCTGGGGTCTGGGCTTCGGATCTGCACCTTTCGCCACCATGGCGGCTCGCCATAACATGCCTCCCTTCTACAATGACGGTGGGGAGACTAGCCTCCCACCCTCCGCCGTACCGCTACTGGGCCGCGGCCTCCTTACCTGACGCCGCGACGCCAGTGAGGCCGCGGCTTGCCGCCCCGGTCTTCACCTCCTCAACGGCATAGGCTCAGGTTTCGTTCCAAGTGGCTCCTCCTCCAACCTCCCGAACGGCATCGGCCCCGGCATGGCGCCTGGCTCCACGGCCGGCCTCGCCAACGGTCATGGGTGCCCCGGGGATTCTTCCTCCACCGAGGAGGATGATCTCCTTGACTGAACACCGATGGATGAGGAGGAGGGGGAGATCCGGCCGACTTGTCCGGATCCAGAGATTTGATTCATCTTATTACTATGCCATGCCACACTCTAAATTGGCCAGCCCATTAGGAGGTATACGAAGCCGGGATACATGTGTGAGCTTCCCCTTTTTTGTCAATGCTAGGACTAGACCTGCAGCTATGATTGCAACAATTGAGCGACATCTGTTTCAACACCTTTATCACATGATACTATATAAGTAGCATGGGAAAAAAATTCTTTTCATGGACAACATCACGTTCCTCTCTATTTATGCACATGATGGTTCCCATGGCTAGTACATAATAGCATATGG